>NW_026728191.1:192500-207500 GCF_030684315.1 Stegostoma tigrinum | reverse complement strand
GTGAGAGAGAGACGCAGAAATAAAATCAGAGGAGAAAGACAGAGACGGTGAGAGGAAGAGAGCCAGAGACGATGACACGTAGTGAGAGAGTGAGTGTGAGAAAGAGAGAGAGAGAGAGAGAGATAAACATATTTTCTCAAGGACTTGGGGAAGTGAGTTGGGAGCGGGAGCTTTCACGCTGAATTTTTTTTCGGGAGCGAGGTGTCGAATTTCTCAGAACCCAACAGGAATGGGACTGTGATAGTGGAAACTGCAGACGCTGGAGAATCCGAGATAACAAAATATGGGGCTGGATGAACACAGCAGGCCAAGCAGCATCTCAGGAGCACTTAGGAATGGGCCTGTTTTTTGCTTAGAATCCCTACAGTGTGGAAACAAGCCCTTCGGCCCAACAAGCCCACGCCGAAGTTGAATTCCCACCTCCCCCTCTCTCCCTATTTATTCCAGTTCCCTCTCCCCATCCCCCTCTCTGATGAAGGGTCTAGGCCCGAAACATCAGCTTTTGTGCTCCTGAGATGCTACTGGGCCTGCTGTGTTCATCCAGCCTCACATTTCATTATCTTGGATTCTCCAGCATCTGCAGTTCCCATTATCACTGATACAATTTTAACCTCACTGCGAAGCCTCTTCCAGGGATGCCTAACCTGAAGAAGACACCCTCCTCCCTCCGGACCAACCTCAGGGAATCTCTCTCCCATTGCAACTCTCTTGTAATCTCTTCGGCCTTGAAACTGCTCGACCATGTCCTGGAGCAAACCAGGTACCACAGCCACATCACCTTCCTCAGCACCTGCCTACAGAACCGGATCATCCCACCTCCTTGACCTGTCTGTCTTCCCTGGACTGACCTATCCCCTCCCTACCTCCCCACCTATACTCTCTCCACTTATCTTCTTTACTCTCCATCTTCGGTCTGGCTCCCCTCTCTCCCTATTTATTCCAGAACCCTCACCCCATCCCCCTCTCTGATGAAGGGTCTAGGCCCGAAACGTCAGCTTTTGCGCTCCTGAGATGCTGCTGGGCCTGCTGTGTTCATCCAGCCTCACATTTTATTATCTTGGATTCTCCAGCATCTGCAGTTCCCATTATCATTGAATTCCCACCTGCCCGCTCAGCCCCGCTCCGCCGCCTCCCCCGGCCCCAACCTCTCCCGAGGTGGCGAGCGAGGCGAGAGGCACCCGTTCAGCGGAGGAATGGGGTTAACTTGTCGCGGTGGGCCGCCCTGGGTCGGCCGGCCATTCTGGAGAGTCTTCATCGCGGGAGGTGCATGAGCTGCTTCATTTTGACCCACACAGAACACATGGTCCACCACCATCACCCCCCCTTCCCTTCACACCGACCAACCCCACCCCAGGGCGCGGCCCCTGGCCTGGATAAACAAACAGCCTCACAGTCGCATGGATGGATGGATAGACTTGGTTACATAGACAGATAGAGGGACAGACACATAGTCAAATGTTCACATGGATAGACACACAGACGCATAGTCGTATGGTGATCTGGACAAACAGAGACACATAGGTAACTAAATAAATATACAGATAGACACAGTGTCACGGGGATAGATAGATAAATAGATAGATAGAGACACTTGGTCACATGGTCACGTAGATGGGCAGTCAGACACACAGAGTGGCACATCTTCAGATGGACAGATAATCTGCTTGAACCGCCCGCTCCCTAAAGCGGGGGGGAAAAACCTTCTCCGTTTAGGGGTGTGGCGGGGTTGGGGCTGGTGGTGGTTTGTGGGGGCGAAGCTAGCGACATTATCGCGGGAGGATTTCGAATGAACCGTCCTGTGGCAAAAGGTGGGGGCGTGTGGAGTGTGTGTGTGAGTTGGGGGGGTGGGGTGGTGCGCGGGAAGTGTGAGAGAGAGCCTGGGAGAGTGTGTTTGTGTGGGAGGAGTGTGCGTCTGAGTGAGAGCATGTGAGTGAGAGAGAGTGTGCCTGTGAGAGGTTGTGTCAGTGCGTGTGTGTGTCGGGAGTGGGTGGGGGAGGGGTAGTGTGTGCGTGTGTGTCAGGGGGGCGGCGAGGCACGGGAAGTGTGAGAGAGAGCCTGGGAGAGAGTATGTTTGTGTGGGAGGAGTGTGCGTCTGAGTGAGAGCATGTGAGTGAGAGAGAGTGTGCCTGTGAGAGGTTGTGTCAGTGTGTGTGTGTGTGTGTGTGTGTGTGTGTGTGTGTGTGTGTGTGTGTGTGTGTGTATCATGGTGGGGGAGCGGGGCACGTGAGAGAGACCCTGGGAGAGTTAGTAAAGGGTTTTCCGATGCCGGACTTTCATCTCTGAGTCGTGTGTGAGGAACACCTGGGTTGGGGATGTGGTGGGTGGGGTAGTGGGGAGGTGTGAGGGAGTGTGCGTGCGTGAGGGAGGGAGAGAAAGATTGCGTTTGTGAGAAAGAGTGTTTTTGAGATCACAAAGTGTGGGGCTGGATGAACGCAGCAGGCCAAGCAGCATCTTAGGAGCACAAAAGCTGACGTTTCGGGCCTAGACCCTTCATCAGAAAAAAAGGCGATATGTGTGAGAGAGAGTGCATGTGTGAGCGTGAATGAGTGAGCGTGTTTGTGTGTGAGAGATAGTGTGTGTATGGATGAGAGAGAGAGACTGAGTGAGTGCGTTTGTGTGTGAACGTGTGTGTGAGAAAGAGCATGAGTGAGCAAGAATGAGTGTGCGTGAATTTGTGTTTGAGGTAGCATGAGTCCTTGTGAATGAGTCAGTGTGTTTTGTATGTGAGAGATGGTATGAATGAGAATGTGTGTGAGAGAGAATGTGAGTGTGAGAGATAACAAGTGTAGAGCTGGATGAACACAGCAGGCCAAGCAGCGTCAGAGGAGCAAGAAAGCTAACGTTTCGGGCCTAGATCCTCGTGTTTTGTGTGCGAGAAACTGTATGTGAACTTGTGTGAGACAGTGTGAATGAGTAAGTGTGCTTGTGTGCTGGATACTGTGTGTGTGAATATGTTTGCATGAGAGAGGCTCATGATTGTGTGTGCATTTGTGTGTGAAGGACAATGTGTGCGTGAGAGAGACTGTGAGTGTGTGAGAGAGAGAGAGACAGTGTGTGTGTGTGTGAGAGAAAGGCTGTGAATGTGTGTATGTGTGTGAGAGAGAGAGACGGCATGTGAGTGTGTGTATGAGAGAGTGTGTGCATATGTGAGAAACTGAGTGTGTGTTTGTGTGAAGGACAGTGCATGAGTGTGTGTGCGAGAGAGAGAGAGACTGTGAATGTGTGTGAGTGAGACTGTGAATGTGTGTGAGTGAGACTGTGAATGTGTGTGTGAGAGAGAGACTGTGAATGTATGTGTGTGAGAGACTGTGAATGTGTGTGTGAGAGCGAGACTGTGAATGTGTGTGTGAAAGAGAGACTGTGAATGTGTGTGTGAGAGAGACTATGAATGTGTGTGTGAGAGACACTGTGAATGTGTATGTCAGAGAGAGACTATGAATGTGTGTGTGAGAGACACTGTGAATGTGTGTGTCAGAGAGAGACTGTGAATGTGAGTGTGAGCTAGAGAGACTGTGAATGTGTGTGAGAGAGAGACTGTGAATGTGTGTGTGAGAGAGACTGTGAATGTGTGTGTGAGAGAGAGAGACAGCGTGTGAGTGTGTGTGAGAGAAAGGCTGTGAATGTGTGTGTGTGAGAGACTGTGAATGTGTATGTCAGAGAGAGACTGTGAATGTGAGTGTGAGCTAGAGAGACTGTGAATGTGAGTGTGTGTGAGAGAAAGGCTGTGAATGTGTGTATGTGAGAGAGAGAGACGGCATGTGAGTGTGTGTATGAGAGAGTGTGTGCTTATGTGAGAAACTGAGTGTGAGTTTGTGTGAAGGACAGTGTGTGAGTGTGTGTGAGAGAGACTGTGAATGTGTGTGAGAGAGACTGTGAATGTGTGTGTGTGAGAGAGAGACTGTGAATGTGTGTGTGTGAGAGACTGTGAATGTGTGTGTGTGAGAGAGAGAGACTGTGAATGTGTGTGAGAGAGACACTGTGAATGTATGTGTGTGTGAGAGAGACTGTGAATGTGTGTGTGAGCTAGAGAGACTGTGAATGTGTGTGTGAGAGAGACTGTGAATGTGTGTGTGAGAGAGAGACTGTGAATGTGTGTGTGAGAGTGAGACTGTGAATGTGTGTGTGAAAGAGAGATTGTGAATGTGTGTGCGAGAGAGACTGTGAATGTGTGAGTGAGAGAGACTGAATGTGTGTGTGAGAGACACTGAATGTGTATGTCAGAGAGAGACTGTGAATGTGTGTGTGTGCGAGAGAGAGACTGTGAATGTGTGTGTGAGCTAGAGAGACTGTGAATGTGTGTGAGAGAAAGCCGGCGTGTGAGTGTGTGTATGAGAGAGTGTGTGCCTATGTGAGAGACTGAGCGTGTGTTTGTGTGAAGGACTGCTTGTGAGCGTTTTTCTGAGACAGCGAAAGTGCCGATGAATGAGTGAATGTGTATTTGTGCGTGAAGGACGGTGAGTGATGGGTGTGTGAGAGAGGGAGACTGTGAGTGATTGAGTGAACGAGCATGTATTTGTGTGAGTTCACATGAGCAAATCCCTTCTCTCTCCACCCCCCCCCCTTAACTACACATTCAAAGCTAATCGAGAGTCCCCCTGCCTCCTGAAACCAAAGCCCCCCACCCCTGCACCCGGCTCCCGCCTCCCATCCCCTCTCCCACCCACATTCCCGCTACACCTCGCCAGTTCCTGCTCCGACCCACCAAATCCAATCTGAATTCAGGACAGCCAATAGGAATGGCTGTGACCCTCAGCGGAATCTCCGAATGGTTATCCACGCCCAGGATTGGGGGTTGGAGGAGGAGGGGTGGGGGATGGGGTTGTGGTGGGGTTGGGAGTAGGGGGGGGGGGTATGTCATTGCGTCTAGTTCCCCAGACAAACGCTTTGTACCATCACTCTCCCCCCAGCCCCGTGTCCCCCTCCACAGCATCCGACCTCGCCAGGGAAACCTGCAGTTAAATCGTATGTTGACGCGCAACTCGGGGGGTCCCATCGGAGAGAGAGAGAAGAGGGAGAGGGGAGAGACAGAGAGAGAGAGAGGGAGAGACAATAAAAGCAGGGGAGAGAAAGATAAACACAGTGAAACAGGAGAGAGGGAGAGACACAGGGAGACGCAGGAGCGAAAGACAGAGAGACACAGGGAGAGGGAGACGTGGGAGCGAAAGACAGAGAGACACAGGGAGAGGGAGACGTGGGAGCGAAAGACAGAGAGACACAGGGAGAGGGAGACGTGGGAGCGAAAGACAGACAGGCAGAGACACCGAGGGAAACGCTGGAGAGATAGAGGGAGAGGGACATGGAAGAGGCGGAAAGACAGGTCGAGAGAGCTCGAAACAGAGAAAGGGAGATAGAGTGGGAGAAGAGAAAGGGACAGAAATGGAGAGGTGGGAAGAGAGAGAGACACACTCACAGAAATACAGACAGAGAAGGGGAAAGAAAGAGAGCGCGAGAGAGACATAATACGAGAGAGAGAGAGCACAAGTGTGACAGTCATGATACAGAGAGCATTGCCCTGGGTTAATTTATTAATGCGGAATGCCACGTTTCCCTGGTCATGTCCCTCACTCAATAGGATCTAACCCCCCCGCCCCAAGTAAACAGTCACTTGGCGAAGTTTTGATTAACAAAAGTACTTAACCATTGAATGAAAAAGTACAGGAGCGAGGCATCGAAAACACACACTCACATTCATACCTACTCACACAAAAGAACATAGCACACAGAGCCGCGCACTCTCTCTCACACACTGCACATAGAGGCACACACAACACGCCCAGACACAGGCAGGCACACACACACACACACACACACACACACACACACACACACACACACACACACTCTCTCTCTCTCACACACACACTCACACTCACACACACACACTCACACACACACACACATACACACACTCACACACACACACACTCACACACACACATACACTCACACACACACACACACACACACACACACACACATACACACACACACTCTCTCTCACACACACACACTCACACACACACATACACTCACACTCACACACACACACTCACACACACACACATACACACACTCACACACACACACTCTCTCTCTCACACACACACTCACACACACATACACTCACTCACACACACTCACACTCACACACACACATACACTCACATTCACACACACACTCACATACACACACTCACACACACACACTCTCACACACACACACATACACACACATACACACACACATACACACACTATCACAGCTCTACTCACTCTCGAACATACAGGCGCGCGCGCGCGCACACACACACACACACACACACGATCACAGCCCTACTCACTCTCCAACATACAGACACGCACACAGAGGCACACACACACAAATACACACACACTATCATAGCCTTACTCTCTCACACAATTACACACAGACACGCACACACAGGCACACACAAACACACACATACGCGCTCTTTTTCACCCCCACAAGCACATACAGAGGCTCACTTGCTCTCTTACACAGACGCGCGCGCGCACACACACACACACATTTAAAATGCGGATACATATCTGCAACTGAGGGATAAAATTGCATCTGAATTTTTAAAAAGGACAAAAGCATTAATTTAATTTTATTTAATCACACTCTATTTAATGGTGATTTTAAATCGCCTGTCTACTTTTCTCTTTAGAGAATAAGTTATTTGATGGGTTATCATTTCGCAGAAATCGAGTCAAGGCAGGAGTCTGGGGATTTAAAATGGATAAATACTGGGAGGGGTTACAGAAGTTTAAAACGGTAACAATTATTGTTAATAATTTGCAAATTATCCGTGCCCAATTCTCCTCACATTGAGAAATATTACAGGTCATTTCTGTAGAACGGGAACGCAGCCTCGTTAATCCCATCGACAGCGCCTCATCCGAAAGGGAAAAAAAAACGGAGAGGTAGAATATGGAAGAAGGAGAGACGAAGAGAGAGGCAGGGAGGGAGACAGGGAGAGAGGCGAAGAGACAAAAAGGCAGAGAGAGAGAAAATGAGACACAGCTGGAGGGGGTCAGAGGAAGACAGATGAACGGAGAAAGTTTGCTAGAGGGCGAGAAACTGAGGGGTTAGAGGGACAGAGAGAGAGAGAGAAAGAGAAAAGGAGGAAGGTAAGAGAAGGACAGAGAGAGATTGAGAGTGAGACAGATAAAGGGAGAGGGACAGAGAGAGGCAAAGCGACAAAGAGAGAGGGAGGGAGCAAGAGAGAGAAACAGGCAGACGGAGGGAAGCAGAGAAAGACTGAGATACAGAGAGGGAGGGAGGAAAACACAGAGAGACAGACAGACAGAGAAAGAGAGAGAGAGGCACGCAGACAGATACAGATGGACGGAGATGGGGAGAGAGAGAGAGAGGTTGCGAGATGGACGAACCGAAGAAAAATCACAGACGGAGAGAGAGACAGAGACAGAGAGTGGCAGAAAGAAAGTCGGAGAAAGGGAGAGAGAGACTGGGGGGGGGGGGGGGAGAGAGAGAGAGAAAGAGACGGAGATAGCGACAGAGAGAGATGAGCATTGGATATTTCGAATTCCAGATATATTTGTCCCGCAGAATTGTTGGAGAAACACTCTCTTACCTCACACTGGGAGAAACTCCCGAGCCGGTTCTGCAAATGGAATCGAAAATATGAAACCCGGGAATTTTTTGTTTATTTTAAATTGTAAATAACATTTTCGGTTTTAAAAATTCAACTCACGCAGATGTTCCAGCGGATTCTTAGGAGAACTTAACATTGATCGTTATATTTAAAGAAAGGCGGACGGACAGACGCAGAGACAGGCAGACACACGAGATTGCACACATGCAGCGAGAGATACGCACGGACACAGAGTGAGAGACACACAGTGCCCTCTGCCCCGCTCACACACTCTCTCTCGCACGCCTGCCTACTTTCACACACTCTCGCGTTCACACCCGCCGTCTCTGGCTCTCACACTCTCTCACACGCACACCCGTCGCCTCTCGCCCTCTCCAACACACGCATTCTCTCTCACTCGCACGAACACAGCCTCTCACACGCTGTCGCAAACTTTCATAAGCGCTCACACACACACAAACCCACCTTCACACCCTCTCACTTTCACACCCGCTGTCTCTCGCTCTCACACACATATGCCAACACACTGTCACTTCTACGCTCTCACTCCCTATCACAGACATTCTCACTCTCACGCACTCACATTCACATACGGTGTGTCTTTCCCATAACAAACACAGCGTCTCTCGCCCTCTCTCACTCACATTCTGTCCCACACACAAACATACTCACGCAACCTTTTATTCACACACCCTCTCCCTCACGCACAAGTTGTCTCTCGCTGTTTCTCTCACACACTGTCTTACTCACACGCACTCTCTCTCGGTCTCTCTCACACACACAAACATGCTCTCTCACACACCCTCACATTCACACACGATCCCTCTCTCTCACACACGCAGGGAGACACACGGAGGCAGACAGAGAGACACAGAAAGACAGAGAGAGAGAGAGACGTAGAGACCTACACAAACTGGCACAGAGAGGCACTGACGCACCGAGAGAGAGAGAGAGAGAGACAGTCACGTAGACAGAGAGAGAGGCAGGCAGAAAGAGAGAGACAGAGACGCAGGGAGACAAAGACATAGAGGAGAGAGTCACACATACACACAAGGGAACTTACACACACAGGGAGATGCAGACAGAGAGAGAGAGAGATACAGTGAGGGGGAGTTGGAGGCAGAGGGAGAGACACAGATAGTGATACAAAATCAGAGAGACAGAGAGAGAGAGAGAGAGAGAGAGCAGTGAGGAGAAGAAAGACGGAGAGATCTAGTGAGATAGACAGATAGACAGAGATCGGGAGGACAGAAGAGCGAAACAGGAAGAGAGACAAAACGAGGCAACGAGACAGAGAGAGAGACAGAGAGAGAGACAGAGAGAGAGAGACAGAGAGAGAGACAGAGAGAGAGAGAGACAGAGAGAGAGAGACAGAGAGAGAGGCAGAGAGAGAGAGAGAGACAGAGAGAGAGACAGAGAGACAGAGAGAGAGGCAGAGAGAGAGAGAGACAAACAGAGAGACAGAGAGAGAGACAGAGAGAGAGAGACAGAGAGAGAGACAGAGAGAGAGACAGAGAGAGAGAGACAGAGAGAGAGACAGAGAGAGAGACAGAGAGAGAGAGAGACAGAGAGATGAAGTTGGAGACAGAGAAGAACAAAGAGAGACGGACGGAGAGGAGAGAGAGAAACAGTGAGACAGGGAGAAAGCCAGAGTGAGGAGAGATAGAAATAGATAGGTAGAGGCGTGGGGTGGGAGGGGGGGAGAGAGAAAGAGACAGAGAGAGCGAGAGATAGAGGGGGGAGAACGAGACAGAGAGCGAGAGATAGAGGAGAGGAGAAAGAGACAGAGAGCGAGAGGTAGAGGGGGGGAGTAAGAGACAGAGAGAGTGAGAGAAAGAAAGAGGGAGGGGGTAGAAAGAGACAGAGAGAGAGCGAGGTATGGGGGTGGGGTGGGGGGGGGGGGGGTGAGAAGGGACAGAAAATGAAACGCAGCCGGGAGCTGTTATGTGACCCCGAACTTCAAACCACCCCATCTCCCCGTCCGGGCCCCCTTCAGCCAAAATACTGAGAATTCAATGAACGATCCATTGAAGAGATTTTTTTGATTAAAAATGATTGCATTCTGTTGGCTCTGTCACATTTGCACAACCATCCGCGCACTCCGGCTTTAGTTTTAATTTTAGCATTGGCGTGAAGTCGTAGTATTCGTTCAGATGCTCGCTCAAAATGCAGTGAAACGGTGGGATGGAGAGGTCAGAGAGTTGGGAAGCGAATGCACATAACGCAGAAAGCGAGAGAGATGGCGGGGCAGGGAGAGGGCGAGAGACACGGACGGAAAGGAACAGAGACAAGAGGGAGTGACGGACAGGAAGCCGGAGAGAGAAACTGAGTCGGAGAGGAGAGGGAGACAGAGACAGAGGGAGACGAGCAGGGGAGAGATGAGAGACGGAGGAACAAGGAAGAAAAACGGAGAGAGGTAGACAGCGAGATCGTCGGAGAGGGGTAGAGAGAGAGAGAGAGATTGAGCGCTGGAATAGCAGCAGGGAGAGAGAAAGATGGAAGGGAAGTCGTGAGATAGAGATACAGGGAAAGAATATCAAGTATAGGAATTGGGAGGGCCATGTTGCGGCTCTGCAGGACATTTTTGGCATTTTGAGTTTAATTCCGGTCTCCCTGCTACAGGAAGGACGTTGTGAACGGCGCCAGGAAGGATTCACCGGGATGTTGGAGGGTTCGAGCTACAGGGAAGGGCTGGGGGCTGTTTTCCCCGGAGCGTCGGAGGCTGAGGTGGGGGGGTGGGGGGCGGGTGACCTAATAAGAGGTTCATAAAACCACGAGGGGGGCGCATGGATAGGGTGAATAGACAAGGTCTTTACCCCCCAGAGGGTGGGGGAGAGTCCAAAACTAGAGGGTTGAAGTTGAGGGGGGGGGGGAAGGGAGCTGAGGGGGTAACATTTTCACACAGAGGGTGGTGCGTGTGTGGGACGAGCTGCCAGAGGTAGTGGGTGGGGGCTGGGACAGTGACGACATTTAAAAGGCGTCTGGAAATGGGACGTGGATAGGAGGGGGTTAGGGGACCAAATGGGGACTGGATTAGTTTAAGATATCTGCTCGGTATGGGTGAGTTGGACCGAAGGGTCTGTTTCTGTGCTGTACAGCTTTTCACTCTTAGAGAGGAGGTTACTGGCGGAGAGATAGCGACAGAGGGAGAGAGAGAGAAAGAAAGAGAGAGGTGGTGAAAGAGACTGACAGAGATAGAGAGTCATTGGCACAGAGACGGTAGCAGAGGGCGAGTGAGAGTTATATAGCAAGGGGAATAACCCCGGGGGAGAAAATGCGAGAAAGATAAACAGAGATTGAGAGAGATATGAGGAAGGAGAGAGATTGAGAGGGCGATGAAGAGTCAGAGAGAGTGGGAGAGAGGTAAAGGGAGAGATTGAGAGGGAGGAACAACGAGAGATAGATAGAAAAAGATAGCGAGAGTGTCGTTGAGGGAAAGATGACGGGGAGAAATCATAAGAGTTAGATAGTGAAAGAAAAAGCCGGAGAGAGAAAATGGGAAAGAGGCAGATTGAGGCTGAGAGACGGGTGATGAGGAGAGACAATAGGAGAGCAAGAGACTGAGAGAGAGGAGCAGGAGGGAGATAGTGGGAGAGGGGTAGAGAGAGGTAGTGAGTGAGAGATTGTGGGAGAGAGAGACGGTGAGAGGGAGAGAGAGCGCGTGAGTGAGAGAGGGATAGTGGGACAGACATAGTGCGAGAGATGGTGACAGACGGAGACCGAGTGGGAGACTGAGAGATGGATGGAGAGAATGAGGCACGGTGAGAGAGGGAGAAAGCGTGGGGAGGAGAGGTGGTGACCGGCGAGAGAGAGAGAGAGAGATAGATAGATAAAGTTTGCTGTTTGTGAGCTGAGGCTGGGGAGGGGCTGGTTGGCGGCGGGGGGGTTGGGGGGGTGCAGAATCTTCCTTGCTGCTGGGACGAATTTGATGGGGGGAGGGAAGCGGGAGGTGGGGAGGGAGAGGGCGGCACTTTTCCAAACCCCGCCGCTTTCATCTGTTCAACTGGGCGCGGAACGGGCAGGGGAGGGGTGGGACGGAGAGGGGTGGAACAGGGAGGGGTGGTGGTAGAGTGCGGGAAGCACAGGGCGCTGGCCATGTCCGATCCCAGTCAGCTGAACCCGGCTTTCCTGGGACCCCTGGTGAACATCCACACCGGCGACGCTTTCTACCCACCGAATTTCCGGGTACCGGCTGGTCAGCCGGCCAGCCTCCCGTCCGTGCCTTACCGGCAGCGGGACGGTGCCTGCCCCCTCCCATGGGCAAGTGGGGGCAGCCACGGGTGCCCTCAGACCTACCCGGGACGGGCCCCGGTTACAGTCGGCGGGCCCCCGGGGACGGAGGCTGCGGCCACCGGCGCCAGGCGTTACGACCCACGGGAGCTGCCCCCTGCATCGCCAGCGCTGCCAACACGAGCCGCGGCACCGGGAAGACGGGTCCCCGGGCCGGCTGAAACCGGAGGGCCAGGAGTGGACCCGCGGCCCCCTTCAGAAACACGCCCCCACCCCCCCACCCCCCCGCCCTACCGCCCACACCCAGGCTCTGAGCCGGGAGCCTCCGCCGGTGGACTCCGACTCCGTCTCTGCGCCCGGTGCCCACTGCGGCGGGGGCGGGTTACCCGCGGGAGGTGAGAGCGGGGACGAGAAGGGGGTGTTTTGCTTTTTTTTGTGGGGTGGGTAACCCCGATGGGGATAGGGCGGCTGTAACGTCGCAGTTCGGTCGGCCGCCCTCCCGGTCGAGAGCGGCAGCAGATGGGCGCTTCGTGGAGGGGAGCGGGGCGCGACATTTCCCTAACTATCCCAATCTCACTCCCTACCCCTGTGTGGCCCGCCATCTCATTGCCTCTGTCTAAGCCTCAAACTCTCTCTCTCTCTCAGACAAGATCGGTTTCCCGTTCATTCGCACTCTCCTGCTGTCCCCCACCAACCCCACTTTTTCTGTCTCTCAATCTCTCCCTTTCTCCATCGCCCTGTTCTTCCACTAACTCACTGCCACTATCCTCCTCTCATCCCCTCTCTAACGATCTCAATATCTCTACCTCTCTCTCTCTCTCTCTCTCTCTTCCTCCTTTTCTCTATCTTCCTCTTTTTCTGCTAACACTGCCACTATCCTCCACTCACCCCCCTCTCGAACAATCTCTGTTTCTCTCTTTCTCTCCGTCTATCTACCTCTCTGCCTGTCTCTGTGTGTGTCTCTCTCTCTGTATCTCACTCTCAGCCTTTCCCCCTCTCCCTGTATCTCTCTCTCTCCTTCTCTCACCCCCTCTCTGTCTACCTGTCTCTCCATGTCTCTCTCTCGCAGTCTCCCTCTCTCTATTGGTGTGTCCCAGTCTCTCCCTCTCTCTCTCTGTTTTTCTCTCGGTCTCTCCATCTCTGTCTGTCTTTTCTCTATATCTCTCTGTGTCTCAGTCTCTCTATCTCCCTCTCTCTCAGTCTCCCCCTGCCCCCACCACTCTCCTTCTCTCTCTCTCTCTCTCTCTCTCTCTCGCTGTCTCTGTCTGTCTGAACCCCTCCCAGATTAAGAGTGGAGGGAGGAGCTGTGCTACCTGTGAAGTGACCCTGCAGCTGGAGATTTCAGAGTTTTATGTGAGTGCCTGAGTGTGTATATTTCTGTGTGTGTGTGTGTGTGTGTGTGTGTGTGTGTGTGTGTGTGTGTGTGTGTGTGTGTGTGAGAGAGAGAGAGTGTGTGTAAGTGTACCCCTGTGAGTGTATGAGAGTGTAAGTGCGTCCCAATGTGTGTGTGTCTGTGTGAGTGTAAGTCTATCTTTGTGAGTGTGTATGTGTGGGTGTGAGTGTGCAAGTCTATCTCTGTGAGGGTGTTGGTGAGTGCAAGAGTGTGAGTGTATCTCTGTGAGTGTGTGCATAAGTGTGAGAGTGTACATCTGACTCTGTGAATATGTGTGTGTATCTGTGTGCGAGTGTAATTCTATCTCTGTGAGTGTGTGCATGAGTGTGTGTGTAAGTCTACCTCTGTGCGTGTGTGTGTGTGGGTGTGAATGTGTAAGTCTATCTGTGACTGTGAGTGTGTGTGTGTGAGTGTAAGTCTCTCTATGAATGTCTGTGTGTGAGTCTAAGTCTATCTCTGTCAGTGTGTATGTGTGGGTGTGAGTGTGCAAGTCTATCTCTGTGAGTGTGTGTGTGAGTGTATGAGTCTAAGTCTATCACTGTGAGTGTTAGTGTGTAAGTCTATTTCTGTGAGTGTGTGTGAGGGAGAGAGTGTAAGTCTATCTCTGTGAATGTGTGTGTGTGAGTGTAAGTCTATCTCTGTGAGTGTGTGCATGAGTGTGTGTGTAAGTCTACCTCTGCGTGTGTGTGTGTGGGTGTGAATGTGTAAGTCTATCTGTGATTGTGAGTGTGTGTGTGAGTGTAAGTCTCTCTGTGAATGTCTGTGCGTGAGTCTGTCTATCTCTGTGAGTGTGTGTGTGTTTGAGTCTAAGTCTATCACTGTGAGTGTGTGTGTAAGCCTATCTCTGTGTGTGTGTGTGTGTGTGTGTGTGTGTGTGTGTGTGTGTGTGTGTGTGTGTGTGTGTGTTGGTGTGCGAGTGCCAGTGTGTCCCGTTCGCCCTTTGATCTTTGACTGTGTCTTGTTCTATCTTCCCCTCCCCATTCCCTCTTCCCCCCGCGTCCACCCCCTTCCTCCCCAACTCCCTTGTCAATCCGCCTCACCTGAACCCCGTCCTCCCTCCGTGAGCAACAAACACCAGCCGCTAGACCAGGGCCCCTGGTACTCCCCGCACTTGCGGACACGGAAGAAGCGAAAGCCTTACAGCATGGGGCAGATTGCGGAGCTGGAAGGGGAGTTCATGGTGAATGGGTTTGTCAACCGGCAGCGCCGAAGGGAACTTTCTGACTGGCTCACCCTCACGGACCAGCAAGTCAAAATCTGGCTTCAGAACCGGCGGATGAAAAAGAAACGTCTCTACCTGCGGGAGCAGGCTTTCAATTTCTTCTGAGAGGTGGTGGTGGGGTTGAAACATAGAGACAGACAGACAGACAGAGGGAGACAATGAGAGAGAGAGGGAGAGACAGAGAAAGAGAATGAGAGCAAGACAATGAGAGAGAGAGTGTGACAGAGACACAATGAGAGAGAGAGAATGTGACAGAGATGTAATGATAGGGAGAGACTGAGACAGAGAGAGAGACAATGAGAGAGAAATGATGAGACAATGTGAGAGAGAGAATGTGAGAGACAATGAGACAGACAATGTGTGAGAGAGAGAGAATGTGAGAGACAATGTGAGAGAGAGGCAATGAGAGCGATAATGAGACAGACAATGTGAGAGAGAGAGAATGTGAGAGACAATGAGAGAGACAATGTGAGAGAGAGAGAATGTGAGAGACAATGAGAGAGAGGCAATGAGAG
>NW_026728191.1:180000-187500 GCF_030684315.1 Stegostoma tigrinum | reverse complement strand
CAGTATTGTAGACATTATGTATAACTCACTACACAAATTTGAATCCATGCACACCTGTGTATGTGTGTGTGTGTGTGTGTGTGTGTGTGTGTGTGTGTGTGTGTGTCGGTGGGATAAATTTATTTAATTGCCCGCTTGTGAGCGTGTAAATTTCTGTCTGTGTGAGTCTCAATCTGCTTTTATGAGTCTGTCGGTGAGATAAATGTATTCAACTCTATGTGTGCGTAAATCTCTGTTCTTATCTCTGTGTGTCTATTGGTAATTATATTTTCTGAATTTATAAACATGTCTGTAAATCCCAGTTTCCTTTTATCTGTCTATGCGTGTGTATCAGTGAGATAATTTTATTTACCCGTGTGTGTAAATCTCCGTCTGTTTCTATCTCTATGCGACTATCTTTAAAATTACGGATGTATCTGTGAATCTCATTCGTTTGTTTTGACTGTGTATGTGTGTCTATATCTGTGAGATAAATTTATTTACCTATGTTTGTGTGTGTGTGCGTGTGTGTGTGTGTGTGTGTGTGTGTAAATCTCTCGCCTGTTTCTAACTGCGTGTGTCTACCGGTAATTATATTATTTTTTAAAAATATATAAATGTGTCTGTGAAGTTCTTTCGTTTTTGTTTATGTCTGTGTGTGTGTTGTGTGTGTCGGTGGAATAAATTTGTTTAACTGTGTGTATATGTGTAAATCCTTCTGTCTCTATCTGCGTGTGTGTATCGGTAATCATAAAGTTTTTTAAACTTTATAATTGTGCCTGTAAATCTCATTCTGTTTTAACCTGTCTGTGTGTATCAGTGAGAGAAATTTATTTAACTGTGAGTTAAGTCTCTGTCTCTTACTATCTCTGTATGTTTGTCGGTAATTTTAATTGTTTCTTTTTGACTATAAATGAATCTGTGGATTTCAATGTGTTTTCGATCTCTATGTGTGCATGTATCAGTGAGATAAATTTACGTGTGTGTGTGTGTGTGTGTGTGTGTGTGTGTGTGTAGATTGTGTATGTGTGAGTGTGTGTGTGTGTGTGTCTGTGTGTGTCTGTGTGTGTGTAAATCTCAATCTGTTTCTGCGCGTCCGTGAGCACAAATTTCCTTAAATGTATTTGCGTGTGTGTGTCGCAGAATTATCTTTATTTAAATCTGTCGATTGTTGGATTAGATTTTTCCCCCCTCTTTTTATTTGTACCTTTCGACCTTCCACAAACACACACACACACACACACACACACACACACACACACACTCTCTCTCACACACACACTCTCTCTCACACACACACACACACACACACACACACACACTCTCTCTCTCTCCCACACACACACGTACACACACTCTCTCGCTCTCTTTCACACACACACACACACACACACGATTCAAAGTTTCTCTCTCGCGCGGCTCTCGGAGGTTTTGAGTTTTCACAGCTTTGACCTCGTTGTGAATATAACCTGGTTCCTTGCTGGTGAGAGAGAGAGAGAGACTGAGAGAGAGATTGGGAACTGCAGATGCTGGAGAATCCAAGATAACAAAGTGTGGAGCTGGATGAACACAGCAGGCCCAGCAGCATCTTAGGAGCACAAAAGCTGATGAAGGGTCTAAGCCCGAAACGTCAGCTTTTGTGCTCCTGAGATGCTGCTTGGCCTGCTGTGTTCATCCAGCCCCACACCTTGTTATCTCGGATTCTCCAGCATCTGCAGTTCCTACTATATCTCTTTATTTTTTGTTTTACCGTTCTCGTTTCTTGAAACCACCCCCAACCGCTCGAAAGAGAGAAGGGGGAGTGGGGCTTTGCGGCAGGGTTCGGAGGCGCTATTTTGCGAATGTTGCTCGACCGGGGTGGGTGGTTATTTTCGTTTTGTTCCCCAGGCTGTTGGAGAGCGGGCGGCTCCGGCCTCTGCAAAAACTCTCGATGCTTCGGCAAGGTACTTGAATGAACGAAATCACACGGACGCTTCCGGTTCTAGCCTCCTCCACCGTCAGATTTCTCCGGCGATTTTGGATTCAACGTTGTTTTTTTGTGCTTAAGCACCGGGGGTCGCTGAGGTAGGGTGAGGGGGAATTGAGTCGGGTTGGCGAGCACATTTTATTTTTCGTTGTTTTGCTTAAGTTATCCTCTCCCGCGGCGGGGTGGGTGGGGGTGTGTCCCTCCATTTCCCGGGGTAACGCGCCCGACTCTTAGAGGCGCAGCCGCCCCTTCGATAACAAAACGCCTCAATCATTCCTTCTCCCGGTTTCGCTTCGGGAAATTGTTCAACGACGTGTTTTCGTTTTCTTTGCCTTTGTGTGTGTGTGTGTGTGTGTGTGTGTGTGTGTGTGTGTGTGTGTGTGTGTGTGAGAGAGAGAGAGTGTGTGCGTGTGAGAGAGAGTGTGTGTCTTTGCGTCTGTGTGCGTGTGTGTGAGGTGTGTGTGTGTCTGTGTGTGTGAGTGTGCTTGTGTGAGGTGTGTGTGGCTGTGTGTGTGAGAGATGTGTGTGTGTGAGGTGTGTATGTGTGAGTGTGTGAGGTGTTTGTGGCTCTGTGTGTGAGAGATGTGTATGTGTTGTGTGAGGTGTGTGTGTGTGTGTGTGTGTGTGTGTGTGCGTGTGTGCTCTCAAACTCCAGCATCAGCGGTTCTTACTATCTCAGTATTCGTACATGGATGTGAGTGAGAGAGGAAGACTGTCCATGTTTTCTCTGAGATAACAAGGTGTAGAGCCGGATGAACACAGCAGGCCAAGCAGCATCAGAGGAGCAGGAAGGCTGACGTTTCGGGCCTAGACCCTTCTTCAGAAATGAAGTGTACGTGTTTGAGAGAGAGAAAGATATTCTGGGTCTTCTCCATGAGTATGTCTGTGCATAGTTTTCTGTAAGAAATGTGTGCTTGTGTGTCTCTCTGCTGTACGTGTGTGGGGAACATGCCTGTGTGTGTGCGTGTGTGTGTGTGTGTGTGTGTGTGTGTGTGTGTGTGTCTACTCTAAGCGGAGAAAATGTGTGTGTACGCGTGTGTGTCTGTCTGCACTATGCGTGCGAGGAATATTCGTGTTTCCCTGCGTTTGTCTGCTGTAAGGATGTAGGGAATATGAAATGGGTATGAAGGCCTCCGTGTCAGTGCGTGCAAACTCTGTGCGGAACTTGTGAATGTACTGAGACAGAAATGGACACGTGTGTGTTGATTTCATTCATTCGTGGGTTGAGGGCGTCGCTGGCGAGGCAGCGTTTATTGCCCACCCCTAACCGCCCAGGGGGCAGTTAAGAGTCAACCACATAGCTGTGGGTCTGGAGTCACATGTAGGCCGGACCAGGTACGGATGGCAGTTTCCCTCCTTGAAGGGCATTAGTGAACCCCAGGTGGGTTCTTCCAACAATCGACAACGGATTCATGGTGATGGTTGAGAAGCGCATCTTCGCCCTCCGCCCCCGCCCAGACCCCGCCTTCCACCCCACTCCGCACCCCATACCCACCCCAGCCCGCAATATCCCACTCTACCCCATTCATTCACGGTTCTATTGAGCTCCAACCCTATCGCATCTGCAGGCAAGCGAACGATGGAGAGGGAGAGAGCCATAGGTTTAGAGAATCCTCCAGCGCGGAAGCGGACCCTTCGGCCCAACTCGTGCCGACCAATATCCGAAATTAATCTAGTCCCACATGGCACTAAACCCTTCCTATTCATGTACCCATCCAGATGCCTTTTAAATGTCGTCGCTGTCCCAGCCCCCACCCACTTCCTCTGGCAGCTCGTCCCACACACGCACCACCCTCTGTGTGAAAATGTTACCCCCTCAGCTCCCTTCCCCCCCCTCACCTTAAACCTATGCCCCTCTAGTTTTGGACTCCCCCCACCCGCTGGGGGGGGGTAAAGACCTTGTCCCTTCACCCTATCCATGCCCCCCCTCATGGTTTTATAAACCTCTACAAGGTCACCGCCCCCCCCCCACCTCAGCCTCCGACACTCCGGGGAAAACAGCCCCCAGCCCCTCCCTGCGGCTCGAACCCCCCGACATCCCGGTGAATCCTTCCTGACCCCGTTCGCCACGTCCTTCCTGTAGCAGGGAGACCGGGATCGAACGCCGTGTTCCCGAAGCGGCCCTGACCGACACAGCCCCGACACGACCCTCCAGACTCCCTCTACCCGACGCGCTGACTCATAACGGCGAGCGTACACCCCTCCCCCCCCCACACGCACACACACCTCCCTCACCGCCCCGTCCACCTGCCTCTGAACGACCTGCAAACATTTAATAATCCAGTTATACTCGGTCCCGAAGAAATGTAAAAGTCGAATACCACGTAACCGGGTTTTCACGGTGCTCAATGAGGGCGGAAATTCTGAATTACTGCTTTTGGTCATAATCAGGACCGGTTTAGGTCTTTCCTCCTCTTTATGGCCTTTGCTGGTTTTGGAGCTAGGAATGCATATTTAATCGGAACAAGGCGAAAACTTAACGTCTGCGTGTGAAAGAGAGAGGGGTGGGGGGCACAGAGAGAGACACTGGCAGACAGAGAGAGGGGGAGAGTCGGAAGCAATGAAAGATAGATAGATAGATAGACAGCGAAAGAGAGAGCACTGAGAGAGAGTGGGGGGCGAGGTGGAGTCAGGAACACTCAAAGATAGACCGGCAAGGAAAGCAGGAGAGAGAGAAAGGAACACACAGAGGGGACAGGGGAGAGTCAGAAACAGTGAAACAGGCGGGAAAGGAAACAGGGATAGACAGAGAGTTAAAATAGTATCAGAGATAATGGGAACTGCAGATGCTGGAGATTCCAAGATAATAAAATGTGAGGCTGGATGAACACAGCAGGCCAAGCAGCATGCTCTCTGATGAAGGGTCTAGGCCCGAAACGTCAGCTTTTGTGCTCCTGAGATGCTGCTTGGCCTGCTGTGTTCATCCAGCCTCACATTTTATTATCTTAGACAGAGAGTTTGCGCGAGTTTGTTGAGAGAACATGTGCGAGTGTGAGAGATAGTGCGTGTGAGAGAGGCTGAGGGCGTGTGCGAGTGGATATGTGAATTTTTATTTGTGTGAGCGCGTTGTCACCATTAGCGGCTCACAGCTAGAGTCAAGTTCAAAGGCACTTTGGCCCCTCTGAAGTTTGCAGCTCACCCCAGAGATTACATTAGATTCTGAAGGTGCAGCGAGACTCACAGACACACTCATATCGACACCAACCAACAAGCAAACCAGAGCCCCCCCCATCTCTCACACACACTCACTCGCAGACTCTCTCTCTCACACATTCTCTCTTACACACACACTCTCACACACATAGGTTCTCTGCCTCTTCGTCTCTCTCACACACACTAACTCTCTCACAATCACTGTCTCACACACAAACAGGCTCTCGCGCGCATACACATTCACTCTCTCTCTTACACACACACTCACTCACACACGCACACTCTCTCTCACACACATAGGTTTTCTCTCTCTTTCTCTCTCACACACACACTAACTCTGACACTCACTGTCTCACACACAAACAGGCTCATACACACACACACATTCACTCTCTCTCTCATACACACACTCTCTCTTACACACTCTCTCACACACAAAGGTTCTCTCTCACACAAATACACACACACACACTCGCACACATACACACTCTCTCACACACATACTTTCTCCCACACAAACACACACTCGCAAACAGGCTCTCTCTCACACACACACTCTCACACAGGCAAAAGGCTCTCTCTCTCTCTCAGCACACATACACACACACACACACACACACACACACACACACACACACACACACACACACACACACACACACAGACACACGGGTAGAGGCAGCCACACACACAGGCAGACGGATGTGCGGGGTCTCCGCCCCCGACGGCCAGAGTTTAGACTTTCCCTGGGCCAGGCCTTCCCTATGCGTCTCATGTTCAAAGGCACCGGCGTTTTACGAGGCGAACGCTGCAGACAAACAGACCAGAACGAATAAAAAGATCACCAATGGCCAACGTTATTGAGGATATCGGGAATCTCGTTAAAATCTCCCGTCAATTTACAGCACCAAATACCTCTCTATAAATGAACCTAGCCCCTCTCCTGCACCCCACACCCTCCCCACTTCCCACTGCCCTCCCAATCATTCAAAAAGCGGTGAAGAGGCGAAGTAGTTTTGGGAAGAGAGCAACACCTGGTGTACTCCCGCCGCATTACAAATTAGACCCTCTCACAGAACAAAAATAAACTTCATTTTCCGCGCCTCAGAATTCAGAATCAGGCGGGCCTCCCCTATTTTGTAACGTGGCGGCTACATTGCACTCGCGTCTGGGTCCGACTGAAGTCACTATCTCTCATTGAAATGGGGAGTTCGGGGGTTCCAGGGTAAAGCTGTGAATGTGATCGCTCGCTGAGCCCTTGCCTGCCAGAGTTCTTTCCCGGTTATAGCCAAATTAAAATTACGGGCTTTTTTTTGTGTGTGAGAGAGAGAAAGAGAGAGAGATAGAGTGTGTGTGTAGAGTGTGTGTCTGTGTGTGTGTATGTATGTGAGACTGTGTGTGTGTATGTGAGAAAGAGGGTGTAAATATGTGTGTGTGTGTGTGTATGTGAGACTGTGTGCGTGTATGTGAGAAAGAGGGTGTGTAAATGTGTGTGTGTGTGTGTGTGTGTGCTGTATGTGAGACTGTGTGTGTATGTGAGAAAGAGAGTGTGTAAATATGTGTTAATAAAATGTGAGGCTGGATGAACACAGCAGGCCCAGCAGCATCTCAGGAGCACAAAAGCTGATGTTTCGGGCCTAGACCCTTCATCAGAGAGGGGGATGGGGTGAGGGTTCTGGAATAAATAGGGAGAGAGGGGGAGGCAGACCGAAGATGGAGAGAAAAGAAGATAGGTGGAGAGGAGAGTATAGGTGAGGAGGTAGGGAGGGGATAGGTCAGTCCAGGGAAGACGGACAGGTCAAGGAGGTGGGAAGAGGTTAGTAGGTAGGAGATGGAGGTACGGCTTGGGGTGGGAGGAAGGGATGGGTGAGAGGAAGAACAGGTTAGGGAGGCAGAGACAGGTTGGACTGGTTTTGGGATGCAATGGCTGGAGGGGAAGAGCTGGGCTGGTTGTGTGGTGCAGTGGGGGGAGGGGACGAACTGGGCTGGTTTTGAGATGCGGCATCCAAAACCAGCCCAATTTGTCCCCTCCCCCCACTGCACCACACAACCAGCCCAGCTCTTCCCCTCCAGCCACTGCATCCCAAAACCAGTCCGGCCTGTCTCTGCCTCCCTAACCTGTTCTTCCTCTCACCCATCCCTTCCTCCCACCCCAAGCCGTACCTCCATCTCCTACCTACTAACCTCATCCTACCTCCTTGACCTGTCCATCTTCACTGGACTGACCTATCCCCTCCCTACCTCCCCACCTATACTCTCCTCTCCACCTATCTTCTTTTCTCTCCATCTTCGGTCCGCCTCCCCCTCTCTCCCTATTTATTCCAGAACCCTCACCCCATCCCCCTCTCTGATGAAGGGTCTAGGCCCAAAACGTCAGCTTTTGTGCTCCTGAGATGCTGCTT
>NW_026728191.1:172500-175000 GCF_030684315.1 Stegostoma tigrinum | reverse complement strand
CGAGAATGTTAATTCGAAGCAGTTTGCCTCACTGTGTCTTCCGCCACTCTCTACTCTAGCCCGAGAGGAGTGAGAGAGAAACGAAGAGGGAGGGAGACGGGAGTGGAGAAGGAGAGAGACGTGGGGCGAGAAAAAATGAGGGAGAGAGAAAGAGAAACACAGAGAGACATAGCCAGTATGAGACAGGGGGAAAACAGACAGAGAGAAACCTGGAGAGAGGAAGACAGACTGGGGGTGGGGGTGGGGGTGGGGGTGCGGGTGGAGAGAAATAGGTAGACAGAGAGAAAAACAAATGGGAAGAGAGACGGAGTGAGAGAGAGAGAGAGAGAGGGACGCACAGATACAGGGAGAGGGGGAGACAGCATGAGGAAGAGATGCAGGGAGAGAGGGACAGAGAGACGGAATATGATGGACACTGAGAATTCGTGAGAGATAGAGTGAAAGAGATAGAGACAGGGACAGAGAGAGAGAAAAGCAGGGAGAGAGAGAGAGGGGGGGGGCTGTCTGATCCCACAACGCAATGCTAATTTAATGTTTTTCTCCCCCCACATTCCACAATACTTAGCAATGAGAGAGGTGTTTGTATCTGTACTCTGGGGCATCGGGCCTGAGCTGGGGGTGGGGGGAGGCAAATGTTTGAGAAATAAAACCGCGGTCAGAAACTGGGCCAAATTATCCATTTCCTCCCCCCTCCCTCCCTCCCCACCCGATCAACCCCGGGCCTCTGCCTGCATTTCTGTCTGTGTGGCTGCGTGGTGGTGTTAATGCGTTTCAGTATAAGGGTGTGTGTGTGTGTGTCTGTCTGTGAGTGTGTGTCCGGGTTTCTGTGTGTGTGTGTGTGTGTGTGTGTGTGTATTTCTGGGCCTCACTGTGCGTCTATCTGACTGCGTGTGTTCAGGCCTATGAGAGAGGCGGATATCAGGAAAATCGATTTGCCAAACATTAGGGCGATGCACGCTATTTTCAGACGGCTGTTTCACTTCCCTCACTTC
This sequence comes from Stegostoma tigrinum, assembly GCF_030684315.1. Taxonomy (NCBI): domain Eukaryota; kingdom Metazoa; phylum Chordata; class Chondrichthyes; order Orectolobiformes; family Stegostomatidae; genus Stegostoma; species Stegostoma tigrinum. The sequence goes on along the minus strand of NW_026728191.1, from coordinate 174,008 downwards.
TGTGGTTAAAATTAGAATAAAATCCAGCCCCCATCACATCTCAACGACTTGAAGAAAACTCGAGATTTCAACTTCATTAGTTGGGCAGAGTACGAATCCCTTTTTAACCTGAAACGTTTGATTTCCCGCTAGAGGAGCGATTATTAATCTCGATTAATAACGACTATTAGCAACGATTTTAAATTCGCATAAAGTTGATTAATAACGAGTATCTGATTCGATTGCCGGCGATTATTAATTTTGATTAATAACGGTAATCAAATTCGATTATTGGCGATTATTTAGTCGATTATTGACGATTATTAAATCGACTATAAACGATGACCAAATTTGCTTTGAATGAATTATTAGATTCGATTATTGGCGATTGTTTAATCGTTTATTGATGATTATTTAATCAGTTATTGACGATTTATCGGTTTTGATTTGAATGAACTATTAAATTCGATTATTAACGATTATTTAATCGATTAGTGTCGTTTAAAACCGATTTTCTTTCCCTCCGAGGGAGAGGTCTTCCGGACGTGCTGCGTTTTCCGTATGTGTGTGTGTGTGTGTGTGTGTGTGTGTGTGTGTGTGTGTGTGTGTGTGTCTGTCTGTCTGTCTGTCTGTCCGTGTCCGTGTCCGTGTGTTCGTTCGCCTTCCAGGCCTTTTAAAATCTGGCTCTGTCTTTCGATGGCGTTAGTTTTATTGTTGAGACGGGTGGGACATTCTTTTACGATTTATTTTCCTGGGTGGGGTGGGGGGTGCTGTTAGATTCGCTCGGGAGCGGTGGGGGCTGGATTTTATTTTCCTCCCAGTGAGCGGAGGGGGCTTTGGTAGGATACGTGGAGAGGGGGTGCGTGGTGGGGATGGGAAACGAAGTGTTGCTCGTGTTGCAGACCTAAAATCGCACACTTTTCTGTCTCGGACACCCCCACCCGCGCCCCAACCTCCCACCCCCTCTAAAACTCCGTGCAGAACCCTCTTCGCTCAGCCGCGAACTAACTACAAAACGAACAAGAAACAGAAGCTGCTGGGAAAGCTCAGCGGGTCTGGCAGCATCTCTGAAGAAGAGGACGAAATAGAAATCAAAGTTAGTAAGTTTCGGGCCCGGGGACCCTTTCTCAGAGTTCACAGATTCTCTCAGACCCACTGAGCGAGCTCTTCCAGCGTCTTTGCTCCTGATTTACGGCGTCCGCAGTTTATTTTAATGGGAAGCGAAGTGGCAAGTGCTACGCGAGGACCTTACTCTCGAATGTACACCCACCCCGGCGGCAGACCCTCGGTTTTATGTCTGAGCCCGAGTTCCCAGTTCCCTCCAGATTCTGCCACAGTCCCGGGCCCAGCCCCAAAGTGTGTGCGAGAAAACGGAGGCGTCGCTCCAACTGTTACTGGGAATGGGGCTTCAGGAGGTAAGCAGCTGGAACTGAGAAATTCATTTCCGCTCGCACACATATTCACACACACTCTCTCTCTCTCTCACACACACACACACACACACACACACACACACACACACATGCACA
>NW_026728191.1:160000-165000 GCF_030684315.1 Stegostoma tigrinum | reverse complement strand
TCTGTGCGTGTGTGAGAGAGGATTTGTGTGCGTGTGAGAGAGAGGATTTGTGTGTGTGTGAGCGAGAGAGACAATTTCGGCGCGTGTGTGAGAGAGAGGAAATTTCGGTGCATGTGTGTGAGAGAGAATTTCGGTGCGTGTGTGAGAGAGAATTTCGGTGTGTGTGTGTGTGCGTGTGTGTGTGTGTGAGAGAGAGAATTTCAGTGTGCGTGTGTGAAAGAGAGAGAATTTTGGTGCGTGTGTGAGAGAATTTGTGTGTTAAGAGAGAATTCGTAAAGTGCGAGAAAGAGAGAATTTGTATGTGTGTGCGAGGGAGAATTTGTGCCTGTGTGTGTATGTGTGTGTGTGTGAGAGAGAGAGAGAATTTGTGTGTTAAGAGAGAATTCGTAAGTGCGAGAAAGAGAGAATTTGTATGTGTGTGCGAGGGAGAATTTGTGCCTGTGTGTGTATGTGTGTGAGAGAGAGAATTTGTGTGTTAGAGAGAATTCGTAAAGTGCGAGAAAGAAATAAGTTTTGTATGCGTGGTGTGCAAGGGAGAATTTGTAAGAGAGCGTTTTCGTGTGCGTGAGAGAGAGCGATACTGTAAGTGTGTGTGTGTGTCTGTCTGTTTTAACAGCGAACGAAAAGATCTCTGCGTCGCGTGCCTTTTTGCCAGCGAAGTTTTATGTGAGATTTTATAAGCGCTGGAGATGTATTTATTGAAGTCGAAAAGTGAACCTTTGTTATCCCAAATTTTTTTTATGATGGGAACCAGCGTTTGAGTGGGAGGATTGAAGCAACGACAAAGCCAGCTCTGGGCTTCGGAGAGTTTGTGAAATTTTAAAGACTCTAAAACTCTCGGTTCTTATTTAGTATTTAACTCACTGAAACTCAAAGTCGCTTTTAATGAAAAGGGCTTGTTAAACCGAAAAAAAACCCTTTTCTCCTCCTTCCCCCACCCTCCCTCTCCCTCTCTCTCTGCTAAGTTTAATTGAGTGTAGTATTACAACGGTTTTCACATAATTATTCCTAGACCGTTCCCAGTCGTTGAAAATAATTTCTGTGGACACACAAACACACACACTCTCTCTCTCACACACACACTTTGTCTCTCTCTCTCTCACACACACACTCTTTCTCTCTCTCTCTCTCTCTCTCTCTCTCACACACACATACACACACACACACACACGAATCTCCGTTAAAGCAAAAAAAAAATTGCAGACAGACCGCAAAAGCGACTCCTTTGAAAAATTTACGCGTTAAAACGATGACCGGACGTGCACGAATTTGTGTGTATTTCACTTTTCAAAAAATGAAATCCGAGAGATCTATAAAATGTCGAGATATATTTACGTGTCAGAATGATCACAGAGTCACAAACCTGCGTCTAAAAATGCCGTGGGCTCTACTTTGAGGAATTTACAAGCTGAAATAATCACGAGAGAGAGGCGCGCACACAAACACAACGACATATTTTAAAAGCTCAGGGATCTACACAGCGATAACTTTGAGATATTTCAAAATTAAATAATCACGAGAGACTCGTGCAATCCGTGTTTATAAATACTGGAGGATCCATACGGAAGTTACCTTGAAATAGTTACATATTTAGAATAGACACCACGGGCACAGACCCGCGCCTTAAAAACCTAGTAGAATCTGTGCAAAAATTACTTTGAAATGTTTACGTGTTAAAATAACCGCAAGACGCAAGCCCGGATTTTAACAAATAAAATTGGGCGATCTGCAGAGCTTTGGCACAAGCTGCGTTAAAATGACCACTGCAGACGAACACACACACAAACCTCTGCTTTTAAAATGTGCTGGGGATCTATCGCATTCGTCGTCCTGTGATTTTTGCATGCTCCAATAAATCCCACAGACAAAAACGCACAGACACAGATTTTGGGTTGCGGGCATAGAGGGGGGAATCTGTGCGGCGATGACCCTGAATTATTTCCACGTTGAGCTAAACACAGGTCTGTGTTTGGGAGGACTGATGGGCCTATAGTTTTGAAATAGTCTGTGTTAAAATAATCACGCAACCAAAAGACAAAACAGTGTTTCAAAAAAAAATTTGAAACGATCTGCGTCAATATGGTTACAACAGACAAACGCACAGATTAATGCTCTATATAGAAACAATATAAAATCTGGAGATCTGTACACCGGAGATAATGGGAACTGCAGATGCTGGAGAATTCCAAGATAATAAAATGTGAGGCTGGATGAACACAGCAGGCCCAGCAGCATCTCAGGAGCACAAAAGCTGAAGTTTCGGGCCCAGACCCTTCATCTCACTTTGAAGCGTTCCCACGTTAAATTAAACAAATCTGCGTTGGGAAGGACTGAGGGGGGTGGGGGGCATAGGTTTGAAACGGTCTGTGTTAAACCAATAAGAGACGCTCACTCACAATTCTGCCCTTCAAAGTACAATGTTTCCTATGAATTATTTACGCTAAATTATCAAGACAAATCGAATGTCTTTTTTCAGAAAAAAACAAGACGAGAGACTTATGCAGAGATTACTTTGAGCTATTTATATATTTAAAATAATTAACACAGGCAGAAACAGAGGCACAATTTAAAAAAAAACGACTAGGGACCTATATGACAATTATTTTGAGATATTTTCATGCTAAAATAATCTTAGGAAAATCAATAATTTTAAAACTTGTGGGGGGATCTACACGACGATTACTTTGATGTATTTGCCTTCTGAAATAATCACACAGACACGCACACACACAAACCCGAGTTTTAAATAAAACATTTATTATAGATAATATAATATAATCTGCGGGATTTATATAGCGCCCGCTTTAGACTGTTTACAGAGAGAGTCAGAGCGTCACACTGCGCGGAAACAGACCCTTCGGTCCAACTCGTCAGTGTTGACCCAGGTATCCTAAATTATTCTAGTCCCATTTACCAGCGTTTGCACCCCCCCCCCCCCCAACCCCTTCCTACCACCCAGACGCCTTTTAGATGTTGTCGCTGTCCCAGCCCCCACCCACTCCCTCTGGCAGCTCGTCCCACACACGCACCACCCTCTGTGTGAAAATGTTACCCCGTCAGGTCCCTTCCCCCCCCCCCCACCATCTTAAACCTATGCCCCTCTAGTTTTGGACTCGGTACAGACCTTGTCTATTCACCCTATCCATGCCCCCCCCTCGTGGTTTTATAAACCTCTATAAAGTCAACCTCCCCACCCTCAGCCTGCGACGCTCCGGGGAAAACGGCCCCAGCCCCTCCCTGTAGCTCGAACCCTCCAACATCCCGGGAACATCCTTGTAAATATTTTCTGCACCCTTTCAAGCTTAAAGACACCTTTCCTCCAGCAAGGAGAGCAAAACTGAATGCAGTTTTCCAAAAGTGGCCCTGACCGAAGCCCAGTGCGGCATGTTTAAATCATGACAGGAACACAGACTCTCCCAACGACCTGCGTTTGACAAGCGCCTGGGTGGGGGAGCGGAGTGTGAGATTGGGGAGAGAGGGGTGCGGATTTGAAGAGATTTGGAGAGAGATTACTTTGCGATATTTACATGTTGAATAATCTCACACAGACACACACGCACTCTCACACTCACACACACACACACTCTCTCTCTCTCACACACACGCACACGCACACACACATCTGTGCTTTAAAACGCTGGGAAATCTGAGCAGAGAATACTATGAGATATTTAATTGTTAAAATAATCGGGCACACACAAATATACTTTCTTTCTATCACACGCACACACAAAGACACTTTCTCTCAATCACACACACACACACACACACACACACACACACACACACACACTTTCTCTCTATCACACACACAGTCACACTTTCTCTCTATCACACACACACAGACACACTTTCTCTATCACACACAGTCACACTTTCTCTCTATCACACACAGACACACTTGCTATCACACACAGCGTCACATTTTCTCTCTATCACACACAGACACACTTTCTCTCTATCACACACACCGTCACACTTTCTCTCTATTACACACACAGAGACTCACTTTCTCTCTATCACACACACAGTCACACTTATCTCTATCACACACACAGTCACACTTTCTCTCTATCACACACAGACACACTTTCTATCACACACAGTCACACTTTCTCTCTATCACACACACAGAGACACACTTTCTCTCTATCACACACACACAGTCACACTTTCCCTCTATCACACACACAGTCACACTTTCTATCACACACAGACACATTTTCTCTCTATCAGACACACCGTCACACTTTCTCTCTATCACACACACAGACACACTTTCTCTCTATCACACATACACAGACACACACAGACACACTTTCTCTCTATCACACACACACAATCACACTTTCTATCACACACACCGTCACACTTTCTCTCTATCACACACACAGACACACTTTCTCTCTATCACACACACACAATCACACTTTCTCTCTATCACACACACAGACACACTTTCTCTCTATCACACAGACACAGTCACACTTTCTCTCTATCACACACACAGACACACTTTCTCTCTATCACACACACCATCACACTTTCTCTCTATCACACACACACAGCACACTTTCTCTCTATCACACACACACAGTCACACTTTCTATCACACACACCATCACACTTTCTCTCTATCACACACACAGTCACACTTTCTCTCTATCACACACACAGTCACACTTTCTCTCTATCACACACAGAGACACATTTTCTCTCTGTCACACACACACAGACACACTTTCTCTCTATCACACACACAGACACACTTTCTCTCTATCACACATACAGACACACTTTCTCTCTATCACACATACACAGACACACACACAGACACACTTTCTCTCTATCACACACACAGTCACACTTTGTCTCTATCACACACACAGACACACTTTCTCTCTATCACACGTACACAGACACACACACAGACACACGTTCTCTCTATCACACACAGTCACACTTTCTCTCTATCACACACACAGACACACTTTCTCTCT
>NW_026728191.1:85000-145000 GCF_030684315.1 Stegostoma tigrinum | reverse complement strand
ACACAAACACATAAATTCAAACACAAGTTTAAGCAGAGATAATGGGAACTGCAGATGCTGGAGAATCCAAGATAACACAGTGTGAAGCTGGATGAACACAGCAGGCCAAGCAGCATCTCAGGAGCACAAAAGCTGACGTTTCGGGCCTAGACCCTTCATCAGAGAGGGGGATGGGGTGAGGGTTCTGGAATAAATAGGGAGAGAGGGGGAGGCGGACCGAAGATGGATAGAGGAGAAGATAGGTGGAGAGGACAGTATAGGTGGGGAGGTGGGGAGGGGACAGGTCACTCCGGGGAGGATGGACAGGTCAAGGAGGTGGGATGAGGTTAGTAGGTAGGAGATGGAGGTGCGGCTTGAGGTGGGAGGAAGGGATGGGTGAGAGGAAGAACAGGTTAGGGAGGCAGAGACAGGCCGGACTGGTTTTGGGATACAGTGGGTGGGGGGGACGAGCTGGGCTGGTTGTGTGATGCAGTGGGGGGAGGGGACGAACTGGGCTGGTTGTGTGATGCAGTGGGGGGAGGGGAGATTTTGAAGCTGGTGAAGTCCACATTGATACCATTGGGCTGCAGGGTTCCCAAGCGGAATATGAGTTGCTGTTCCTGCAACCTTCAGGTGGCATCATTGTGGCACTGCAGGAGGCCCATGACGGACATGTCATCTAAAGAATGGGAGGGGGAGTGGAAATGGTTTGCGACTCGGAGGTGCAGTTGTTTAATGCGAACGGAGCGGAGGTGTTCTGCAAAGCGGTCCCCAAGCTTCCGCTTGGTTTCCCCAATGTAGAGGAAGCCACACCGGGTACAGTGGATGCAGTATACCACATTGGCAGATGTGCAAATCCATATCAAGCAGATGTTCACCTGCACATCTGCCAATGTGGTATACTGTATCCATTGTACCCGGTGTGGCTTCCTCTACATTGGGGAAACCAAGCGGAGGCTTGGGGACCGCTTTGCAGAACACCTCCGCTCCGTTCGCATTAAACAACTGCACCTTCCAGTCGCGAACCATTTCCACTCCCCCTCCCATTCTCTAGATGACATGTCCATCATGGGCCTCCTGCAGTGCCACAATGATGCCACCCGAAGGTTGCAGGAACAGCAACTCATATTCCGCTTGGGAACCCTGCAGCCCAATGGTATCAATGTGGACTTCACCAGCTTCAAAATCTCCCCTCCCCCCACCGCATCCCAAAACCAGCCCAGTTCGTCCCCTCCCCCCACTGCACCACACAACCAGCCCAGCTCTTCCCCCCCACCCACTGCATCCCAAAACCAGTCCAACCTGTCTCTGCCTCCCTAACCTGTTCTTCCTCTCACCCATCCCTTCCTCCCACCCCAAGCCGCACCTCCATCTCCTACCTACTAACCTCATCCCACCTCCTTGACCTGTCCGTCTTCCCTGGACTGACCTATCCCCTCCCTACCTCCCCACCTCTACTCTCCTCTCCACCTATCTTTTTTTCTCTCCATCTTCGGTCCTCCTCCCCCCTCTCTCCCTATTTATTCCAGAACCCCCACCCCATCCCCCTCTCTGATGAAGGGTCTAGGCCCGAAACGTCAGCTTTTGTGCTCCTGAGATGCTGCTGGGCCTGCTGTGTCCATCCAGCCTCACATTTTGTTGACAAGTTTAAGCAAATACATGCAAATACACTCACACTGACACACACCATTTCCCCTTGAAATCTGAAATAAACACACAGAAATGAAGCACAGAGACACAGTGATAAAGGAAGTAAGGGTTAGAGACACGTAGGAAGAAAACTCAGATGGAGAGAATGACAGACAGGAAATGAGAATTAGTGCAGGCAAGCTAGGACACCAAGAGAAACAGAGAGAGGGAAATTCCAAGAGAAATTGAAACTCAGAGTAAAATGCATTTTGGCCCAACCAGTCTTCTCTAGTTAAACCAGACACCTAAACATTTTAACCCCATTTGCCAGCACTTGGCCATTAGCCTTGGCACAACGAGAACACATCTAAATGTCCTGAGGGGTTTCTGTCACTACTGTACTCACAGGCAGCAAGTTCTAGATTCTCCACCACCTTGCAGTGTACAGGTACAGGGAGTATGAGCGGAAAACAGGACCAGATGGAAAGTACCTCTCACAGGCTTGCAGTCCAGCGCGGTGGCTCAGTGGCTAGCACTGCTGCCTCACAGCACGCGGGACCTGGGCTCAATTCCGCCTCTGGGGGCCACTGTCTGTGTGGAGTTTGCACATTCTCCCCGCGCCTGTGTAAGTTTCTCCTGTGTGCTCCAATTTCCTCCCACTGTCCAAAGATGTACAAGGCTGTCTGGAATGTCCATGCTAAAATACCCCATAGTGTTAAGGTGGGTTGTAGGGGGATGAGTCTGGGTGGGATGGTCAGTGTGGACTTGTTGGGCCAAAGGGCCTGTTTCCACACCGTAGAGATTCTAAGATCGATGAACTCTGGGAGCGTGGTGCATGTATGGAATGAGCTGCCAGAGGAAGTGCTGGGGGCTGGTACATTTACAACATTTAAAAGGCATCTGGATGAGTGTATGGATGGGAAGGGGTTTGAGGGCCATGAGCCAAACACTGGCAAATGGGACTAAGATTAATTTAGTATATCTGGTTGGCATGTATATGTTGTCCAAAGGATTTGCTTCTGCGATGTACATCTTTCTACAAGGGAGGGAGGGACAGAGAGAGACAGAGAGGGAGAAGCAAAGAGAGAGTGTGAGGGTGGGAAAAAGAAAGAGAAAAACAGCAGGAGAGAGGGAGGGGGAGAAAGGGTGAAACAAAGAGAGAGAAATAAACAGGGAGGGGAGGGAGACAGAGAGAGAGGTAGAAATAAGGGGGTATCACGTGGAAAGGGGAGTGAGATTGAAATGTGCAGTGATAACAGAGACGAAATAGAATGCAGAGAATTGAAACAGACAGAAAGGCCGAGAGACAGCAATTGAAAATCAGAGGAAATTACAAAAAGGTGCAGCCGTGGGGAAGAGAATGGAAATGCAAAACCCGAAACAAAGAAAATAGAGATGGAGAGCAGGAGGGAAAGAACACAGACAGACCAATGTAGACAGAGAGAGAGAGAGAGAGAGAGAGAGAGAGAGAGAGAGAGAGAGTCAGAACACATAGATAGGGAGCAACAGGGAGAGACAGTCTGGGATAGAGGGGCAGGCACAGGTAGAGGGGGGAAGAATAGAGACTCAGAGTGGAAGCAAAACAAAAGTATTCAGGCATGAAGGAGAGAGGCAGAGACAGAGAAAGAGGGAGAAATAGTGAATGGCAGTGAGAGGCACAGAGAGAGAGAAGAGAGACTGTAGGAGTTAGAGACAGAGAGAAGCATTAATAGGCAGTGAGAGACAGAGGCAGGCAAATAATATAGACAGATGTAGAGACAGAAAGAGGGAGAACAGTACAAACAACAATATATTGACGCAGAGAGAGAGTCAGTTTGACATAGAGAGACAGAGAGAGAAAGAAAGTGAGAGCAACTGGGGCAGACAAAGACATATTTGTGGAAAGGAAGGTAGAGAGACAGACAGTATGACATGTTGACAGTGAGAGACAGACACTTAAAGAGACTGGAACAGACAAAGATATATTGAGGGAGAGAGAGAGAGAGAAATAGGGAGATAAAGACAGGGAGAAATAGAGAGAGAGAGTAAAACAGCAAAAAAGAGACAGAGGGACAAAAACAGAGGAGAGGGAGAAAGAGTGGAAGAGAGAGGAAGAGTGAGACACGCAGACACAAACAGAGAGACAGAGAGGAAGACGTATGTATTGACAGAAAGTAGGAGGCAGAGAAGGGGAGAGAGACAGCAGTAGGCAGTGGGGGGCAGACAGAAAGTCAGAGATAAAGACAAGAGAGCAAAAGAGAGGGAGAGAAAGACAGGTAGAGAGCGTGAGAAAGGAGATAAACGGAGAAGGGCAGGCAGGGAGAGAGAAAGCCAGAGAGTGGGGTGGGGGGGGGGGGAGGTGACAGAGAGAAAGAGAGAGAGAAGGGAGACCAGTGAACCGAGTGATTAAGAGTTAAATACATTGGGATAGTCTCTGACATTGCCACACTATTGTCTGACCTCCTGTGGGCAACATGTTGGGGGTGGAGAGAGGGAAAGGGGGAAGGTGTGAGGGAGGTATGGAATGTGGCTGACTGCTTCTGAGGATTATATTGCGGAATGGTGGTGGGAGTGGGGAGGGGGAGTGGTGTGTCTGGGCTTGAGGCAGTGGGATGGGCAGATGGTAATGGCTTTGTTTTATGCATTTGACTCCACTTGTATTGTCTGGAGAAAAGGTGACATAAAACTGTGTGTCCATCGCCCTTCATTGCCATTGCCATCTCCAACCACTGCCTCCTGCGTGTTTATGTGTGCTCCTCAGAGAGGCAGACAGCAAGGTTCCCCTCCAAACTTAAAAGGCTATTAATTAAACTTGACTCGAAGGTACAGAGAGAGGGAGAGACAGAGACAGAGAAAGAAAGAGAGAGGGAGAGACAGAGACAGAGAAAGAAAGAGAGAGGGAGAGACAGGGAGAGAGAAAGAAACAGAAAGGGAGAGACAGAGACAGAGAAAGAAAGAGAGAGGGAGAGACAGAGAGAGAGCGTGAGACAGAGAGTGAGTGAGACAGAAAAAGAGACAGAAAAAAGTCAGAGGGTCTGAGGGAGGGAGTGTGAGAGACAGAGAGAGAGGGACAGACAGAAAGAGTGAGAGATAGATGCAGAGGGAAGAGATAAAGAGACAGAAAGAAGTAGAGCAAGAGAGTTACTGGGAAGGAGAGAGACAGAGAGAGGGAGAGACGGAGAGAGGGAGAGACAGAGAGAGAGTGACAGAGAGAGAGGGAAAGAAAGGGAGACAGACAAAGGGTGAGGAAGAAAGACAGACAGACACAGAGAGAGGGAGAGACAGAAAGAGAGAGAGAGGGGGAGAGAGAAAGACAGACAGCGACAGAAAGGAGGGACAGTAAAATATACAAAGTGAGGGAGAAAGACCGGGAAAGATTAACACAGAGAGAGTGCCAGACAGAGATTGCAACAGAGAGAGAAATATAGATGGGCAGACAGAGAGAGACAGAGAGAGAGAGAGAGAGAGAGAGAAACAGACAGAGTGTAAGAGGGACAAAGGCTGAGATCGAGATAAAAGTCAGAGAGGGAGATTGAAAGGAAAGGATAGACAGAGAGACAGACAGTGACAGAATGGGAAAAAACAGTGAGAGAGACAAGAGGAGAAAGACAGAAGGACACAGAGAGAGAGAAAGACAGAGAGAGAAGGAGATAGAGGGAGAGACATAGATAGAAAGAGAGAGAGAGAGGTTGAGGAGGAACGAGAGTGAGAAAGACAAGGGGAGAGAGAAAGGCAGAGAGACAGAGAGAGGGAAAGACAGATAGATAGATAGAGAGAGAGAGAGACAGAGGGACAGAGAGAGAGAGACAAAGAGATGAAGACAGAGGAAGACAGGTGGAGAGACAAATAGAGGGAGAGAGAGAGACGCAGAGAGAGAGAGACAGAGGCAGAGAGATGGGGAGACTGAGGGAGAGGGAGAGACTGATAGAGAGAGGTAGAGAGAAAGAGGGATAGACAGAGAGAGAGAGGACAGAGAGAAAGACAGAGAGTGAGGAAGACAGAGGGAGAGATAGATAGAGAGAAGGAGACAGAGAAAGAAAGACCGACAGCAAGGGTGTAGACAGAGAGAGACAGAGGGAGTGGGAGAGACAGATAGAAAGAGAGACAGAGGAAGAGGGAGAGACAGATAGAGAGAGAGGGAGAGAGACGGGGAGAGACAGAGAGAAAGAGACAGAGGGAGAGGGAGAGACAGAGAGAGAGAAGTAGACAGAGAGAGAGAGACCAACAGCGAGGGTGGATGCAGAAAGGCAGACAGAGGGAGAGGGAGAGAGTGGGAGTGGGGGAGAGAGAGAGAGAGACCTGCACCAGCAAATTGAGCCAGTTTGAGGTTATGTAAGCTACGAAGGGTTGTCTTCTATATTCATTCATGGGACGTGTGCATCAGTGACTGAGTCCAGTAATAAATGCCCCGTCCCAAGTTGCCCCTCTTGAGAAGGTGGGTGCTGAGCTGCCTTCTTAAACCGCTGCAGCTCACCTGCTGTGGGTTGACCCACAATGTCCCTTAGGGAAGGAATTCCAGGGATTTTGACCTAGCGACACTGAGGGAGCAGTGATGCACTTCCAAATCGGATGGTGAGTGGCTCAGCGGGAAAATTGCTGGAGGCAGTGTTCCCATGCTTTAGCTGCCCTGTTCAAAAATATATATTTCAGAGAAAATCCAACAGTGTTGGGGCAGGCCATTCGGCCCATCCAGTCTTCCCAGACCCTCTGAAGAGCATCCCAAACAGACTCATTGCCCCTACCTCATCCCTGTAACCCTGCACTTCCTGTTGGCTAATCCACCTATCCCATACATCCCTGGGCACTACGGGACAATTTCCCACGGCCAATCCCACCCTAACCTGCACATCCCCGGGCACTATGGGACAATTTCCCACGGCCAATCCCACCCTAACCTGCACATCCCTGGGCACTACGGGACAATTTCCCACGGCCAATCCCACCCTAACCCGCACATCCCCGGGCACTACGGGACAATTTCCCACGGCCAATCCCACCCTGACCCGCACATCCCTGGGCACTATGGGACAATTTCCCACGGCCAATCCCACCCTAACCTGCACATCCCTGGGCACTACGGGACAATTTCCCATGGCCAATCCCACCCTAACCCATGCATCTTTGGAGTGTGCGTGTTGGTGGGGGGGGAGGTGTTGTGGAATTGGAGCACGCAGAGAAAACCCACTCAAACATGGGAAGGATGTACAAACTCTACAAACACAGACAGTCACCCAAGGACAGAATCAAGCCATTGTCCCTGGTGCTGTGAGGCAGCAAGGTTTACCACCGTGTCTCCCTTGTCACCCCATGGTCGACCCAAAAAATCACCAACACCTGCAGATACTGGCAATCAGAAATGAAAGCAGAAATTGCTGGGAAAACTAGGCAGGTCTGGCAGCATCGCGAGAGAAACAGAGTTAACATTTCAGGTCCAGCGACCCTTTTCCACAATTCATCACAGTTACAGAGAAGTTAGTCTATGCACTAAAGGAGGGGTGTGGGTGAGGGGTGGAGTAAGTGACAGGTGGAGATGGAGCCCAGAGAAGGAGAAAAGACACACACACACTCACACACACACACACACACACACACACACACACACACACACACACAGACACACACACACACACACACACACACACTCACACACACACATGCTCAGAGAGAGAGAGAGAGACAGAGGGAGAAGGAGAGACACACAGAGAGAGAGGCAGAGGTAGAGGGAGAGACTGATAGAGAGAGAGGGAGAGAGAACAAGACAGAGAGAGATGGGGAGAGACAGAGATAGGGAAACAGAGGGAGAGAGAGAGAGGGAAGAGAAAGAGGGATAGACACAGAGAGAGAGGACAGAGAGAAAGACAGAGAGACAGAGAGAGAGACAGAGGGAGTGAGAGAGACAGTTAGAGAGAGAAACACACACTCGCAGAAAGACACACTCACAAATAAACACATCTCTGCAGACAAGTACAGAGGAAAACACACACAGAAACAACACAGACGTAAGAACTTGAGAAACAAGAGCAGTAGTGGGCCATCCGGCCCATCGAGCCTGCTCCCCCAGCCAATGAGATTGTGGTTGATCTTTCCCAATGGACCCAGCCACACTTACCCTCCCCATAACCCTTAACTCCTTTACTCCTCAAAAATCTATCTACTTTTGCCTTAACAACATTCAACAAGGCATCTTGACTGGGGCAGCGAATTCCACAGATTCACAAACTTTTGGGTGAGGATGTTCTTCCTCAACTCAGTCCTAAATCTGCTGCCACGTCATTTTCCCCTCCTTCTAGATTCACTTGCCCATGGAAGCAGCCTTCCTGCTTCTATCCTGTCTGTTTCCTTCATTATTTTTCATAAGTTTCTGTAAGATCACCCCTCATTCTCCTAAATTCCAACAAGCATAGTCCCTGTCTACTCAATCTCCCCTCATAAGCCAACTCTATCAACTCCAGAATTGACCGAGTGAACTTCCCCTGCACCCCCCTGCAGTGCACACTACATCCTTTCTCAAGTAAGGAGACCCAAACTGTACACAGTACTCCAGGCGTGGCCTCACCATATACAAGATAACTGATGCAGCACTGCCTCCCTGATTTTAAACTCCATCCCTCTGGCAATGAAAGATAACATTCCATTTGCTTTCTTAACTAGCCGCTGCACCAGCAAACCAACGTTTGGTGATTTACATGCAAGGGGGCCGAGGTTTCTCTGCACAGCAGCGCGCTGCAATGCCTCGCCACTTAAATAACAATCCATTTTGCTGTTATTCTAACCAGAACGGATGACCCACACATTTACCAACATCGCACTCCATCGGCCTTGCCCAGTCACCTAGCTATCTATGTCCTTCTGAAGACTTTCAGTGTGACAAAAGCAAATAGATACTTATACATAGACAAAGACACAAAGAACGGCAAACACACATAGACAGAGCATAGAACATAGAACATAGAACAGTACAGCACAGAACAGGCCCTTCAGCCCACAATGTTGTGCCGACCATTGATCCTCATGTATGCACCCTCAAATTTCTGTGACCATATGCATGTCCAGCAGTCTCTTAAATGTCCCCAATGACCTTGCTTCCACAACTGCTGCTGGCAACGCATTCCATGCTCTCACAACTCTCTGTGTAAAGAACCCGCCTCTGACATCCCCTCTATACTTTCCTCCCAACCAGCTTAGAACTATGACCCCTCGTGTTAGCCTTTTCTGCCCTGGGAAATAGCCTCTGGCTATCAACTCTATCTATGCCTCTCATTATCTTGTATACCTCAATTAGGTCCCCTCTCCTCCTTCTTTTCTCCAATGAAAAAAGTCCGAGCTCAGTCAACCTCTCTTCATAAGATAAGCCCTCCAGTCCAGGCAGCATCCTGATAAACCTCCTCTGAACCCTCTCCAAAGCATCCACATCTTTCCTATAATAGGGCGACCAGAACTGGACGCAGTATTCCAAGTGCGGTCTAACCAAAGTTTTATAGAGCTGCAACAAGATCTCACGACTCTTAGGGGATCTATGTATCTGCACACCAAGATCCCTCTGTTCCTCCACACGGCCAAGAATCCTATCCTTAATCCTGTACTCAGCTTTCAAATTCGACCTTCCAAAATGCATCACCTCGCATTTATCCAGGTTGAACTCCATCTGCCACCTCTCAGCCCATCTCTGCATCCTGTCAATGTCCCGCTGCAGCCTACAACAGCCCTCTATACTGTCAACGACATCTCCAACCTTCGTGTCATCTGCAAACTTATAAGACAAATATACAAGAAGCTTAAACACAAAGGCTAACAGATTCAGGAACAGCTTCTTCCCTGCTGTCATTAGACTGTCAAATGGACCTCTCAGATTTCAAATTTAATGTTGGTCTTGCTCTCTGTGCACCTTCTCTGCAGCCATAGCATTGTATTCTTCAATCTGTTCTACTACCCTGGCACATCTTTTAGGCGTGATCTACATGTACTGCACACAAAACAACATTTTTCACTCGACCTAGATACATGCGGCAATAATAAAGCAAATTTGAAAAATAACACATGACACACAGAGATGAACAAAGAGATGAATTTACAGCGACAAATACAGATGCCAAGCATTTGTCAATGACGTTTCAAATTAAATCTTTTATACTCTTTGTGATGAGAAAATATTAGCAAATGTTCTGAACAAGCGGCAATTAACCTCTATTCTATGCCTAGCACTTCATCAGAGGCAATCAGATGTAATTTATCTTGGCTCATTTTTAAATGAAGTGTGTGTGTATGAGTGTGTGTGTGTGTGTGTGTGTGTGTGTGTGTGTGTGTGTGTGTGTTTGTGTGTGTGTGTGTGTGTGTAGATGTGTGTGCGTGTGTGTGCGTGTGTGTGTGTGTGTGTGTGTGTGTGTGTGCATGTGGGTGTGTGTGGATTGGGGTCCCTGGGGTGGGGGATTTCAAGACTAAGAAGGGGGGCTGGGGCGGTATATTTTTAAAGTGAGAGGAGAGTGGTAGACACCAGGGGTAACTGTTTTACAGAGAGAGTGGATCATGTGTGGAATGAACTTCCTGAGGTAGGGCTGGGTGTGGGCACAGTTACAACATTTAAAAGACATTTGGATAAGTATGTGGATGGGAAAGGTTTGGAGGGATTATGGGCCAAGGGCAGGCAGGTGGGGCCAGTTTAGTTTGGGATGATGGTCAGCACAGACTGGACAGGCCGAAGGGCCTGTTTCTGTGCTGTATGACTCTGTGACTCCTCATTCTGAGGCAACACTGTCTGGTACTAGACTCTCTCACAAGGGCAATCAAGCCTCACTGCGCCTCTCCTGTCAGGTCCCCCTGTGAATCTTGCACGTTTCTGGAAGGTCACCTCTCGTTCCTCTAAACTCCAACGAGCGCCAATCTCAACCTAGCCGACCTCTCCCTCATAAAACCGTTCCTCCATCCCCGGCATCAGCAAAGTGAACGCCCTCTCTGGGCTACCTTCGAGCCCAGCCTATCTCTCCTTCAGTAAATCTGCTCACCGGTTTTCCAGCTGGCGTCTGACCAGTGCCTTGCAGAGTTTCAGCAAAAGCCTCCCTGTCTTTATACTGTTTACTCTTTGAAATTCAAAAGGGTTCAGAAAAGATTTACAAGAATATTGCCGGAGCTGGAGGGTTTGAGCTACAGGGAGGGCATGGGGCTATTTACCCCGGAGCGTCGGAGGCTGAGGGGGTGACCTTATGGACGTTTATAAAATCATGAGGGAGCATGGATAGGGTGAATAGACAAGGTCTTTCCCCCAGGGGGTGGGGCAGTCCATAACTAGAGGGCTTAAGTTTAAGGCGAGAGGCAAAAAGATTTAAAAGGGACCTGAAGGGTAACTTTTTCGCACAGAGGGTGATGCATGTGTGGGGAATGAGCTGCCAAAGGGAGTGGGTGGGGGCTGGGACAATTACACTTAAAAACCATCTGGATGGGAACATGCATAGGAAGGGTTTAGGGTGATAGGGGGCCAAATGGGGACTGGATTAAAATATGGTATGTGGGTCAGCACGGACGTGTTGGGCCGAAGGGTCAGTTTCCGCACTGCACATCGCTATGACTCTGTGAAGGAGAGGCTAACAGTCCATTTACCTTCCCACATGTCCCATTGAGCATAAATGTTAACTTTTTGTGTCTCACAGAGCCATAGAGTCACACAACAAGGAAACAGACCCTTCGGCCCAACCAGTCCATGCTGAACATAACCCCCAAATTAGGAACAAGGACAGAAGTTGCTGGAAAAGCTCAGCAGGTCTCGCAGCACCAGTGAGGAAGGAAATCAGAGGTAATGTTTCGGGTCCGCTGACCCTTCCTCAGAAATAAAAACGTCCCACCTGCCTGTTCCTGGCCCTACACCTCAAAACCTTTCCTATCCCTGTCCTTATCCAATGTCCTTTTACTATTACTATCTCAATGGAGTCAAGTTAGGTAAAGGGGAAGTACAATGAGATCTAGGTGTTCTTGTACATCAGTCAATGAAAGCAAGCATGCAGGTACATAGAACATAGAACATTACAGCACAGTACAGGCCCTTCGGCCCTCGATCTTGTGCCGACCTGTCATACCAATTTGAAGCCCATCTAACCTACACTATTCCATGTATGTCCATATGCTTATCCAATGACGACTTAAATGTACTTAAAGTTGGCGAATCTACTACCGTTGCAGGGAAAGTGTTCCACTCCCTTACTACTCTCTGAGTAAAGAAACTACTTCTGACATCTGTCCTATATCTTTCACCCCTCAATTTAAAGCTATGCCCCCTCGTGCTCGCCGTCGCCATCCGAGGAAAAAGGCTCTCCCTATCCACCCTATCTAACCCTCTGATTATTTTATATGTTTCAATTAAGTCACCTCTCAACCTTCTTCTCTCTAATGAAAACAGCCTCAAGTCACTCAGCCTTTCCTCGTAAGACCTTCCCTCCATACCAGGCAACGTCCTAGTAAATCTCCTCTACACCCTTTCCAAAGCTTCCACATCCTTCTTATAATGCGGTGACCAGAACTGTACACAATACTCCAAGTGCGGCCGCACCAGAGTTTTGTACAGCTTCACCATAACCTCTTGGTTCCGGAACTTGATCCCTCTATTAATAAAAGCTAAAACACTGTATGCCTTCTTAACAGCCCTGTCGGTGAAGAAAGCTAATGGCATGCTGGCCTTCAAAACAAGAGGAATTGAGTATAGGAGCAAAGAGGTCCTTCTGCAGCTGTACAGGGCCCTGGTGAGGCCGCACCTGGAGTATTGTGTGCAGTTTTGGTCTCCAAATTTGAGGAAGGACATTCTTGCTATTGAGGGAGTGCAGCGTAGGTTCACAAGGTCAATTCCCGGAATGGCAGGACTATCATATGTTGAAAGATTGAGCGACTGGGCTTGTATACTCTTGAGTTTAGAAGGATGAGAGGGAATCTGATTGATGCGTATAAGATCATTAAGGGATTGGACACTCTGGAGGCAGGAAGCATGTTTCCGCTGATGGGTGAGTCCAGGACCAGAGGACGCAGTTTAAAAACCAGGGGGAGGCCGTTTAAAACAGAGTTGAGGAAAAACTTCTTCACCCAGAGAGTGGTGGATGTATGGAATACTCTGCCCCGGAAGGCAGTGGAGGCCAACTCTCTGGATACTTTCAAGAAAGAGATGGATAGAGCTCTTAAGGATAGTGGAATCAAGGGTTATGGGGATAAGGCAGGAACAGGATACTGATTGTGGATGATCAGCCATGATTATAATGAATGGTGGTGCTGGCTTGAAGGGCCAAATGGCCTACTCCGGCACCTATTGTCTATTGCCTATAAATGCTGTAGCTGTACCCACACCTACTGCATCCTCAGGAAGTTCATTCCACACACGGACCACCCTCTGCGTAACAAAAAAAATGGCCCCTTGTGTCTTTTTTAAATCTCTCTCCTCTCACCTTAAAAGTGTGTCTTGAAATCCCCCATCCTATGGAAAAGAAAACCACCTCTGACCTTACCTATAGCCCTCATGATTTTATAAACTGCTGTAAGGTCACCTCTCAACCTCCTATGCTCCAGCGGAATAAAACGCCGAAGAAGGGTCCCAGCCTGAAATGTTGACTCTCCTGCTCCTCTGATGCTGCCTGGCCTGCTGCGTTCCTCCAGCTCCAAACTGTGTTGACTCTGACTCCAGCATCTGCGGCCCTTGGCATCTTCGAGAGTAAGCCCCCAACCATCTATCAACACTCTAGTCTTCCACTCCCAGTAAAGCTCTTCTGAACCTTTTCCAACTTAATCGCACCCTTCCTGTAACTGGGCGACCGGAACTGGGCACCATGCTCCAGAAGGGGCCTCACCAACTCCTTGTGTGACCTCAACATGACTCCCAGATCCCTTTGCCCCAGCTAGGCATGTTTTCTGCGCCCTCAGATCAAAAACCCTCCAACGAGATTCCTGTCGGATCGCACATCCTCACCACCAGCCCCTAAAATATCATTTCGTTTGCACACTGCAAGGATGTCAAAAAATATGCCTGTAATAGAACACAGAACACAGAACAACACAGCACAGAACAGGCCCTTCGGCCCTCGATGTTGTGCTGACCTGTGAACTAATCTAAGCCCCTCCCCCTACACAATCCCATCATTATCCATATGCTTATCCAGGGACTGTTTAAATGCCCCTAATGTGGCTGAGTTACCTACATTGGCAGGCAGGGCGTTCCACGCCCTTAGCACTCTCTGAGTAAAGAACCTGCCTCTGACATCTGTCTTACATCTATCCCCCTCAATGTGTAGCTGTGCCCCCTCGTACAAGCTGAAGTCATCATCCTCAGAAAAAGACTCTCACTGTTCACCCTATCTAATCCTCTGATCATCTTGTATGTCTCTATTAAATCCCCTCTTAGCCTCCTTCTCTCCAATGAGAACAGACCCAAGTCCCTCAGCCTTTCTTCATAAGACCTGTGCTCCAGACCAGGCAACATCCTAGTAAATCTCCTCTGCACCCTTTCCAAAGCTTCCACATCCTTCCTGTAATGGGGCGACCAGAACTGTATGCAATATTCCAAGTGAGGCCGCACTAGCGTTTGTTACAGTTATGGCTCTGGAACTCAATCCCTCTACCAATAAAACCTAAAACAGTGAAGTGATGCTGCAGCTGTACAGGGAGCTGGCCAGGCCACGCTCGCAACGCTGTGTACAGTTTGGTTCTCCTTACTTGAGAAAAGATGCAGTGGGCACTGGGGAGGTAGGGGGATTGTGGTAGATGTTCACTAGTTTGAACAGGGAGAGTTGAGAGGATTGGCTTATGAGGAGAGATTGGGACCATTAGAAGAATGAGGTGGGGGGGAGCGCTGGTGGATCTGATAGAAATGTGCAAAAGGATGAAGGGAACGGATGAGACAGAAGTGGGGAGGATGTTCCCGGGGACAGGTGAACCTAGAACAAGGGGGCGTAGCCTCGAAGTGAAGGGGGAGCACATTTAGGACAGAGTTGAGAGGGAGCTTCTTCAACCAAAGGGTTGGGAATCTGTGGAATCTCCCACCCAGTGAGGCTATGTCTTTGAATGCCTTTTAGCCAAAGATTCTTGATGTTTGAAGAAATTAAGGGTTACGGTGAGCAGGTGGGTCAATGGAGCTAAGTCCACTTAAAGATCAGGCACGATCTTATTGAACGGTGCAGGGGTCTTGAGATAACCTACCCCTGCTCCTACTTTTCCACTTCTATTCATTTTGTCGGACGTGGGTGTCACTGGCCGGGCCCAGCATTTCTTGCCCGTCCCTAGTTGCCCCTTGAGAAGGTGGTGGTGAGCTGCCTTCTTGAGCCGCTGCCGCACTCCTGCTGTGGGTTGACCCACAATGCCCCCGAGGGGAGGGGGTTCTAGGTTTTTGGCCCAGCAACAGTGAAGGAACGGCCGTTATATTTCCAGGTAGGGACGGTGAGTGGCTCGGAGGGGAACGAGCGGGGGTGGTGTTCCCATGTATCTGCAGCCCTGGTCCTTCTAGATGGAAGTGGGTCGTGGGTTTGGAAGGTGCTGCCTGAGAATCTTTGGTGAATTTCTGCAGTGCATCCTGTAGAAGGGAAACTCTGCTGTGACCGAGCGTCGGTGGCGGAGGGAGTGGGATGTTTGTGGATGTGGTGCCAATCAAGCGGCTGCTTTGTCCTGGAGGGTGTCGAGCTTCTTGAGTGTTATTGGGGCTGCCCCCATCCAGGGGCAAGTGGGGAGTATTCCATCACATTCCTGACTTGTGCCGTGTAGATGGTGGTACAGAAAGACATACAGAGAGAGCAGACAGAAAGAGAGAGATTGAAAGAGAGAGAAACAGTCATAAAAAGAGAGAGACAAAGAGCAAGGCATACAGAAAGACAAGGAGAAAACAGAACAGAAATACTTATTCACTAATAATTACACACACACACACACACACACACACACACACACACACACACAGCAAAATTAACACATTATCACCGATCTGTTGCTGGTATTTTATGTGTTAAATATCAAATTCCCATAGTTGAAATGTTTCATATCGAGTTTCATATCAGTTGCCAAAGGGGAATTAATCACTGGAGTGATGGCTGGATGGGGTCTTTGGCTCACTGTCATACGATCAGATGTGTTCCTGTAACCCGCATGAGAATGTGTGATAGGAAGCAGGGCTGACACTTGGAACATTCATACCTCTTGGCTTTTAATAGAGCATTAGAGTCAGAGAGCCATGCAGCACAGAAGGAGACCCTTCGGCCCAACCAGTCCGTGCCGACCGTAATCCCAAACTAAAACAGTCCCACCTGCCAGTGCCTAGCCAATATCCCCCCCAGAAACTTTCCTATTCATGTGTTCCATCCAAATATCTATGAAACTGTGCCCGCACCCCTGTCTTCCTCAGGAAATTCATTCCACACGCGAACCACCCTCTGTGTAAACCATGCCCCTTGTGTCTTTTTTACGTTTCTCTTCTCTCACCTCAAAAGTGTGCCCACTTGTCTTGAAACCACCTCCCCTACCCCCTCGGGAAAAGACTCCCACCATTAACCCTATTGTATACCCCTCAAGACTTAATAAGTTTCCATTAAGTCACCCTTCGGTCTCCTGCGCTCCAGCGACAAAAGGTCGCAGACTCTCCTTGTTACTCCAACCCTCTATTCCCAGCAACATCCTGGTAAATCTCTTCTAAACTCTCTCCACCTTTACACTGTCCTCCCTATAATGTGTGAAAATGTTACCCCCTCAGGTCCCTTCCCCCGCCCCCCTCATCTTAAACCTATGCCCCTCTAGTTCTGGACTCCCCCCACCCCCTGGGGAGTAAAGACCTTGTCTATTCGCCCTATCCATGCCCCCCCCTCATGGTTTTATAAACCTCTATAAGGTCACAACCCCCCCACCCTCAGCCTCTGACGCTCCGGGGAAAACAGCCCCCAGCCCCTCCCTGTAGCTCAAACCCTCCAACATCCCGGGAACATCCTTGTATATCTTTTCTGAACCCTTTCAAGTCCAACACATCCTTCTTATTTGGCCCACATCCCTCCATGCCTATCCCATCCACGTAGATGTCCAAATAATTCTGGAACTACTAAATTCTACTCATTTCCCACCACCATCTCTGGCTGCCTGTTCCAACCAGTCCCCACCTGCTGTGTGAAAATATTGCCCCTCAGGACCCTGTTGTGGCTCTCCCCTTAAACCTATACTTCCTGGTCATCAACTCCTGTACCATAAGGAAAATCTACTGTCTGCCTACTTTATCTCTGCCTCTCATGATTTTATAAAAACTCCGTAAGTTTTCCTATACTCCAGGGAAAAAAGTCCTCGCCCGCCCAGCCTCTCCTTGTAACTCAAAACTTCCAGTCTGTGTAGTATCCTAGTAAATCGTCACTTTATTCTTTCTTGTTGAATAATGCCCTTTTTCGATGGTGGGCTGTGCAGAACTGCACTTAGTGCTGCAAATGCAGCCTCACGCAACGTTTTGCATAGCTGCAACAGAATGTCCCAACTCCGAAGCTCAGCGCTCTGACCAATGAAGGCGAACACCAAGTGCCATTAGCCCACTTCACCGCTCTGTCTACCTGTGACTCCACTTTCAAGGACCCGGGAACATCCCTTTATCCTAGAGTCCTACCCACCAACTGGTTAAGACCTAGCCTGGTGTGACCCACCAAAACGCGACACCTCATGCTAATCCCGATTAAGCTCCATCTGCTGTTCCTCGGCCCGCTGGCCATGTTGAGACACCTCAGAGGAGGGCGGCCTGGCGTGGGACTGTTGGCCTGGTCTGGAACCGGAGCCCGGGAGCGGGCCGCAGGGCCCTTGGGCAGCACCTTCCAAACCCGAGACCCATTTCCATCCAGAAAGGGACGGGGTGGGGTTGGGTGGGGGAGCAGCAGATACATGGGAATACCAGCGACCCTCTCACCACCCCGCAAGTCACCCCTCCCAGCCGCAACCCATCCCGATTTAGAAATGCATCGCCGGTCCTTCTGCGCAGCTGAGTCAAAGTCTTGGAGTTCTCCCTCTAGGGCGGCATTGGGGGTCAAGAAGGCAGATCACCACCATCTTTTCAAAGGGCAACTAGGGGTGGGGGTAATAAATGCTGGGTGCAGCCAGCAATGTCTATGTCCCATGAGTGAATTAAAATAAAGTCGGGTGGATATAAAACAATACGCAGATATATGCCTGTGACTGATGGATGGAGGGATATCTTAGAGACAGATAGAGATAGAGAGATAGTCTCAGAGAGGGAAAGAGATATTCAGGCATAGACATACACATAGAGTCATAGAGTTGTACAGCAGGAAAACAGATCCTTCAGTCTAACTCATCCATGTCAACTCGATATCCTAATTTAATCTAGTCCACACAAAATCAGACAGACAGAGAGGGAGGGAGAAAGGTGGGTGGAAACAGGTGGAAAAAGGCAGTCAGAGAGGGATGGACAGAATTAGAGATGGACAGACAGAGTGACACAGAGGCAAGCAGACAGAAACAGAAGGAAAGAGAGAGAAATGTGACAAATGTAGAGCAGAAATGCAGATTAACAGACCAACAGAGTCATTGGGATTGAGAGAGACAGACTGAGAGAGAGAGAGAGAGAGAGAGAGAGTCACAAAGCCAGACCTCAAAGAGAGACAGAAAGAGCGAGGAAGCTAAAGAGAAAGAAAGAACAGACAGAGAGAGAGAAAAAGGCAAACAGAGAGAAGGGAAAGAGAAAAGTGGGCAGAGTGAGGAAGAGAGAGAGGGAGAAATAGACAGGAGGGGGGGAAGAGAGAAAAATGGGTCAAGAAATAGGAAAATAGATAAGGAGAGGAAGAGGCTGACAGAGAAAGGGTTAATGACAGATAGAGAGAGGCGGAGAGAGAGACAAAGAGGCTGTTAGAGAAAGGGAGAGAAAGAAGGCATCATGGGGATGTACAGCTTGGAAACAGAGCCTTCGGTCCAACTCGGCCGCGCTGACCCAGATATCCTAAATTAATCCAGTCCCCGTTTGTCAGCATTTGGCCCCCTATGCCCCCAAACCCATGTCCCCACCCAGACGCCTTTTAAACGTCACTGTACCAGCCCCCACTCACTTCCTCTGGCAGATCATCCCACACACGCACCACCCTCTGTGTGAAAATGTTACCCCCTCAGGTCCCTTTTGAATCTTTCCCCTCTCCCCTTAAACTCTCACCTACCCCTGGGGGGTAAAGACCTTGTCTATTCACCCTATCCATGACCCTCATGATTTTATAAACCTCTATAAGTTCACCCCCTCAGCCTCTGACATTCCGGGGAAAACAGCCCCAGTGTATTCAGCCCCTCCCGTAGCAAGAAAGAGAGATGACTAGATACAGGAACATACCAGAAAATATGAGAGGTGCAGAGAGGACGATATATGCATGAAATCAATAGATATAATGATTTCTAGATACAGGTTGCATGGATAGAGAGAGTAAGAGAGATATGCACTGATATAGAATTGCAACAGTTATAAAGAGAGGCTGATTATAGACTGGAAGAGAGGAAAAACTAGCTGAGGGTGACAGATAGATAGGCATTGAGAGAAACATTGGACAGCCCATGGTAATTTTCCATCGAGGCGCTCGTTAAATCTCTTCAGGGACTGTCCAGTATTCTTGGCTGGGAAGGCAATATTTACTGCATTCTTGTGAAAAAAAAAATCACGCACAGGCTCCAAGTTAATGGTGGTCGACCAGCTGTGCTCCCCCCCACTGCAAGACCACCACATGGTGTCACGCACGTCACCTGCGCAGTGTTGCAAAGTTGGGAAGGGTCCTTGAGGATCTGGAGGCAGGACGTTAGATTTTGGTGTCTGTAAAATTCCGGGCTGGGGTGGGGGAACATGCGCGGTCCATTTAAATGATCCTGTGCTTTTTTTTTCTTTAAAATGGATATCAGTGAGCAACAGCTTGAAAGTTCACAAGTACACAGGGAGTGCCTGAATGGAAGCGTTTGTTTGTACCCAAGGGCCGCACAGTTAGCAGGCCAAGCAATAGTTTTTACCAAGGCATCAGGCTTTTTGAATTAAGTTAATCAATTTGAACCAGGCACTTAGGTTCCAAAAAAAATAACCAAATTTAAGTCTGATAGTTTTGACAACTTAGGACCAAGCCTACTGTAAGAAATATTAATATGTCATCAAGGGTATAAAAGAAGGGGGGCATTTGGACAAAGCATGGAGCTAACTACCATCTGCCAGAGCTAACAAACCTCAGTCTCGAGAAGGAATCACTGGATCTCACAGCTTCTGCTATATCTCAGAGAAAGCACCATCTCAATGATGGGACCATTGACACACTTAGTTAATATTCCTAACGGAAGAATCAATGGAGAAGACACAGAATATGCTGGAAGACACATCACCTGGCTGAAATTTTGAGAGACTAACATCTCTGTTTTATATAAGTGGGAGTTGTATTTATTGGAACAGCGTGCCATTAGAATCTTGCATTACTTGGGAATAGTTGGGAGATAGAAGGGATTTGTTCACTGTTAGAGTCAGATAAATAAATTGTTACTTGTTGATTGTAAAATGGGTGTCAGGGATTTATTATATTCAAACACTGGAAGTTGCTGAGAGGCAGGTTACACCACTTTTCAAACTCCTTTTACAGATTATAGGGTGAGGTGCTCCTCTTTGAACGGTTTGGTTTTTAGTTCTCAGTGGGGCTGCTCGACCTCTGCTTTATAACAACCACAGCTGGTAACTTGCTGGGCTGACCGCACCAGATAATCAAAGAAAGTTATCATTGGAAATGTGACTGTCAATTGTATGGTTAGCCTGAAGATTTGATTTTTCCTTCTTGAGAAAAAGTCGACCAAAGGGAGCCAGAAACAGAAAAAACAGGGTGAGGGAGGGATGGAGGGGGAGAGGAAGGCATGCGGGATGTGCAAGCGAGAGATTGGAAAGCAGAGTGAAGGAGAGAGAGCAGAGAAGGGGCAGGGGTTCAGAGCGAGAGAGATTCACAGAAACAGAGGCAGAGAGAATGAGGGAGAGGCAGGTACAGATAGAGAGACAGAAGGAGCGAGAGAGAGAGGCAGTGACCGGGAGGCAGAAGGAGAGAGGGTCGCAGAAACAGAGACAGAAGCAGACAGAGACAGAGGGAGGCAGAATGAGAGAGACACGGAAACAGGCAGACAGATAGAGAGAGAGAGAGAGAGACAGCATGAGAGACACCGCAACAGATTGAGACAGGGAGGGAGATGAAGGGAGGGGTAAAGATGAAAAGTGAGAGAGAAAAGGAGGGAGGCAGATGAACAGAAAAACAGAGATGGAGAGAGAGACGATGGTCTAATGGCATTATCACTGGACTGTTAATCCAGAGACCCAGATAATGTTCCGGGGACCTGGGTTCGAGTCCTGCCACAGCAGACGGTGGAATCTGAAATCAATAAATATCTGGAATTAAGAGTCTAATGATGACTGTGATTCCATTGTCAATTGTTGGGAAAACCCGTCCGTTTCACTAATGTCCTTTGGGGAAGGAAGCTGCCATCCTTACCTGGTCTGGCCTACATGTGACTCCACACCCACAGCAAGGTGGTTTGACTCTTAACTGCCCCTCTGGGCAATTAGGGATGGGCCATAAGTGCTAGCCCGGCCAGCAACGTCCTCATCCTGTGAACGAATAAAGATAGAAAGAAAGAAACATGGGGAGGGCGACCGCATGGGACGTATTGAGAGAGACAGAGAGAGAAAGAGAGAGAGAGAGATAAAGAAAGAGTGAGAAAGAGGAAAACGCGAGTTATGAGCCATACAGCATGCAAAGAGACCCTTCAGTCCAACCCGTCTGTACTGACCACATTGCAAAGTAAACTAGTCCCACTTGCCTGCATTTGGTCCATATCCCTCCAATTTTTTCCTGTTTGTGTGCTCATCCAAATGTATTTTAAACGTTCTAACTGAGGGGGTGGCCTTGCAGATCTATAAAACCATGAGAGGGGCATAGATGAGGTAGGTAGCCTCAGAGGTTAGGAGAACTGCAGACGCTGGAGAATCCGAGATAACAAAGTGTGGAGCTGGATGAATGCAGCAGGCCAAAAGCTGACGTTTCAGGCCTAGACCCTTTTCTGATGAAGGGTCTTGGCCTGAAACATGGGCCTTTGTGCTCCTAAGATGCTGCTTGGCCTGCTGTGATCATCCAGCTCCACACTTTGTTATCTAAGGTAGATATAATGCCTTTCCTAGAGCAAGGGAGCAGAAATGGATACAGTGCTCCAGAAGGGGCCCCACCCATGTCCCATACAACCTCAAAATGATGTCCCAACTCCGATACTCAAAGGTCTGAGCGATGAAGGCAAGCGTGCCAGACACCTTCTTAACCATCCTGTCTACCTGTGATGCAAACTTCACAGAATTAGGAACCTGAACCCTTAGCTCTCTCTGTTCTACAATGCTACCCAGGGAAGAGATATAGAGATAGAATCAGAGACAGGGAGGGAGGGAGATACACGTAGAGAGACAGCGTAACAAACACTGCGGAAGGGAGACATGCAGAGAGTGATGGAGAGAGAGAGAAAGGGAGAGACAGAGAGAGGTAGAGGGAAAGGCAGACTGACAGAGTGAGAGACAGAGGGAGTGATAGTAACACACAGAGAGACAATGTGACAGACAAAGAGAGAGACAGAGAAAGAGAGAGACAGAGTCAGAAAGCACAACAGAGACAGAGAGATGGAGGCAGAGTGAGAGAGACGGAGAGGCAGACTGATTGGAAGAGAGGCAAAGGTAGGGAGTTGGGAAACAGAAACAGAGAGAGAAAAACAAACATTGACAGATGGTACCAGAGATAATAGGAACTGCAGATGCTGGAGATTCCAAGATAATAAAATGTGAGGCTGGATGAACACAGCAGGCCAAGCAGCATCTCAGGAGCACAAAAGCTGACGTTTCGGGCCTAGACCCTTCTCTGATGAAGGGGCTAGGCCCGAAACGTCAGCTTTTGTGCTCCTGAGATGCTGCTTGGCCTGCTGTGTTCATCCAGCCTCACATTTTATTATATTGACAGATGGTACGTTGTGAGAGAGAGAGAGAGGATATAAGATGGAAAGAGGCAGAAAGAGAGAGAGACATAGTCAGAGGAAATGACAGTGAGAGAGAGAGGCAGAGGGAGAGGGGAAGACAGAGGGCCACAGAGAGACAGCCAGAGAAAAACAAAGATAGATTCAAAGAGATAGAGAGATTGTGTAAACATACAAACATTCAAAGACATATAAACATTTATATGTAGATGATATAAATCAACAAATACACATCTATATGTATTTTGAGATCACTTGCATTGTAACAATATAATGTAAAAACAACTTTTTAGCAGGATAAAATTAAGTTGTGTAAAAAAAAGAACATTTTAAAAAAGTACTTCTGATCATACAGCTGAATTTTTAAAAAAACTCTTACGATGTTCTCTCATTCCTATCTTTGTAGTTTTGAAACTTCCCTGTGCTATAAATGAAGGAGTTTGTGGGTTGGTATTTCAATGAGTCCAACTATAAATTGATTTATGTCACAGTGGCTGTTTGACCTACAAAGCATCAGCCCATCAACTTTGAGTCAGATTTCCAATATTTTAGGTTACCGTAAAATAAAATGAGACATTCCTCCTGGCAGTCTCCAGAAATCAAAACACTCACTCACACATTGTCTCACACTCATGCACAATCTCACTCATACACTTACACTCTCACATAAACTATCTATCTCACACACATTCTCTCTCTCACACACACGTATTCTCTCTCTCATACACACACGCACACACACACACGCCCATTTTCTCTTGCACACGCACGTTTTCTCTCTCACATTGACATTTTCTCTCTCACACACATTCATTCCCTCACACACAATCTCACTCTCACATGCACACATTTTTTTCTCTCTCACACACACGCACACACCAACACATTTTCTCTCAGACTCATTTTCTCTCACACACACATTTTCTCTCTCACACATATATGTTTTCTCACACACACACGCTCTCTCTTACATGCACACATTTTCTCTCTCTTACACACACACACACACACAAACATATTTTCTCTCGCACATATTTTGTCTCTCACACACACATTTTCTCTCTCACTCACGTTTTCTTTCACACAAGATAATAAAATGTGAGGCTCGATGAACACAGCAGGCCCAGTAGCATCTCAGGAGCACAAAAGCTGACGTTTCGGGCCTAGACCCTTCATCAGAGAGGGGGATGGGGAGAGGGAACTGGAATGAATAGGGAGAGAGGGGGAGGCGGACCGAAGATGGATAGAAAAGAAGATAGGTGGAGAGGAGAGTATAGGTGGGGAGGTAGGGAGGGGATAGGTCAGTCCAGGGAAGACAGACAGGTCAAGGAGGTGGGATGAGGTTAGGAGGTAGGAGATGGAGGTGCGGCTTGGGGTGGGAGGAAGGGATGGGTGAGAGGAAGAACAGGTTAGGGAGGCAGAGACAGGCCGGACTGGTTGGTCCACACACAATTTCACGCACACACGCACTCACACACACACTTCTCTCTGGCACATACTGTCTCATACACACACTCTCACGCCCACGCACTTTTACATTCTCATCACAGCCACACATTCTCTCATATACAGTCTCTCTTATACACAGACTCTCACTCTAACACTCTGCCTTATGAACACATTCTCTCTTATAAACACAGTCTCTCACACATTCTGTCTCCTTTGTACACTCTCTCTCAAATACACTCTTTCTTATGTACACGCCCTCTCTCACACACATTGTTATAAATGCCCTCTCTCTCACACACACCATCTCTTACAATCACACCCTCACCCACACGCACTTTCTCTTATCTGCACGTTCTCTCCCATAGACACTCTAATATACACTCTCCTCTAACACACACAATTTCTCACTAACACTCTCTCGCTCACACACTCACTAACTCATGTACACACTGTCTCAAGCACACACACACATATACACTCTCATGTACACATTCTCTCACACAATCTCTCTCATATACACACTCGCACACTCTCTTGTACATACACCCACACTCTCTTTCATATGCACTCTCTCATACGAAGACACACTCTGTCTCACATATACATTCTCCCTTACGCAACTCTCTCTCATATGCACACACCCATACTCTCGCTCATTCCCTCACTCATACTCTAACACACACACTTTCTCTCTCTCTCTCTGCCTCACACACAAACACACACACTCTCGCTGACTGGCACACTAAGTCACACACAGAGAGGCGCACCACTCAGAAACATGACAGCTCCAAAATTGACAGAGCATCGTTTCACTGGGAGAGACAATATAAACTACAGCACATTCATTCTGTGCAGGAAGAGGAGCTCAAAATAATCAAATCTTAACTTCCATATGGGAAAACCTGATACCCAAATTCCCCTTCCACTGTCTACCTCAACCCGTGCTGTCTTCACCCGCCACTTTCAGACACGTCTAGCGGAAAGGGATGGAAGGTCGTGGAGGAGAGTGGAGGGGGATGAAGCGGGCGGAAGGGAAGGCTGTGGAAGGTAGTTGAGCGACAGGAATGTTGGAGGGTGCGAGGGAGAGGAATGGAAGGGGACATGGATATTATTGGTGGGAGGACAGGAAAGGAAGGGAGGGGAGCGGCGTGGAGGGATACGGAGAGGGTACTGGAAGGGAGGATTGCAGTATGAGAGGTGAGGAGTATGGAGAGCAAGGCAGGGGGAACAGAGCAGAAGGGACGGAGATAGGTGGCAAGAAGGTAGGAAGGTGGTAGAGGGGATGAGGGTGGAGGGAATTTGACGTGATTGGAGGGTGGAAACGGAGGGGTGAATTTGGGGGAGGGAAGGTGGTGGAGAGGAGAGGAGAGGTGGGTGTGGAGGAAGTGGAGGTGACTAGGTGGAGGGGAGGACAGCACATTGGGTGGCGGGGAGGAGAGGGGGGAGGGGAATGGACGAGATAGTTGTGGGTTGTGGTGGGGAGGAGAATGGAGGGGAGGTGAGTTGGTTGAAGGGTATTGGCTGGACAGTGGGAGGTGAGGGGAGTGGAATGAAGGGGTGGGGAGATTTTTCGTCGAAGGGGAGGTGACCAGGTGGAGGGAAGGGTAATGCTTGTGTTTGGAGGGGGAATGTGGTGGAGAGGAGGGGCGTAGAAGGGTGTTGAGGGAAGGAATGGGGAGAAGGGGAGGAGGATGGAGGGCAGGCAAGTTGGGTGGAGGATAGAGGAATGGGTTATGTGCGTGAGAGGTGGGCAAGTTGTGGGGCGAGGGCGCTGAAGGGGAGATGAGGAAAGAGGTGGGGATTAGAGGGCAAGGAAAGGAGGTGGGGAGGCAAGTGAGGAGAGGGGTGGAGGGGAGAAGGAGGGGAATGGAGCATAGGGGCATGGAATTGGGGAGGGGGGAGATAATTGTCTCTCTCGGAGACAAGTGCGGACCAATGAGGAAGACCTGATAATGATTTCATTGAATTTGTTACTGTGTTAGACTCAATTTTCAAACACTTAGCAGCAACTTCTGAATCAGATAAACATAAAATCCCTGCAATGTGGAATCAGGACATTCAGCCCATCAGCTTCACACTGACCATTTGAAGAGCATTCCACCCAAACACAACCCCTCACCACTATCCCAATAACTCTGCAGTTCCCATGGTTAATCCACCCTAACCCGCACGTCCCTGGGCGCTACCGAACAATTTCCCACGGCCAATCCCACCCTAACCCGCACATCCCTGGGCACTACGGGACAATTTCCCACGGCCAATCCCACCCTAACCTGCACATCCCTGGGCACTACGGGACAATTTCCCACGGCCAATCCCACCCTAACCCGCACATCCCTGGCACTACGGGACAATTTCCCACGGCCAGTCCCACCTTAGCCTGCACACCTTTGGACTGTGGGAGGAGGTCGGACCACCCGGAGGAAACCCCCGCAGACACGGGGATAATGGGAGGACGCGGCGCGGAGCTGAGCTATACGCAGTTTCGGGTTTTACTTTTGCAAAAGGCGCAGTTGGAGGTCTCCCCGCTGGGGATTCGTGATCCGGTCTTAGAGCTGGATCGGGTGAGAAGGTGGGTCGACCCGAGCCGGACCTGCAGTTGCCGCCCGTGACCGCCCGGCGCCGCTGTTGCTCCACCGCCGGCCAGCAACTTGACCCAAGTGACGTCACTTGGGTTGGAGGCGTCAAGGCCATTTTCAAATCCCATTGGCTTGGAGGCCACGTGACTCAAGCGTTTGGGTTGGGCGGTGGTGAGGGTTGGAAATGGGGGCGCTTCTCCTCCCCCTCCACCAACACTTCAGGGCCTTCACTGACAACAACAACTTGCAAAAAATTCCGCCTAGCGCCTTCTCCTTCCTGCAGCACCACCCACCATCCCCCCAACCTCCCTGTGCCAGATAGATCTCTCCCAGAGCTGTCAGCCCCGTGAGGCTGGGGTCCGCTGTGTAATCCTGCTTGAACCATGTCATGTTCCGATAACTTAGCGCCTGACCCTCACCTGATCGAGCCCTGAATGGAGGCGACATGGCCCTCCCCAATGTAACCCACCCCTACTTCACCGCACCCCCCCCCCCCCAAGCTCCCTCTTCCCCCGCTGCGAGCCGGAGCGGGAGGGCACCAACCCCCCCCCCCCCCTCACCTTATCTGAGGCGGGCATCACGGAAACTGCGACACCTAACCCCCCTCCCCACCCCGGCAAAGCGGGCACCCGGGAGAGTGGGGGGCCGCGCTTGAGCAGAGAAGGGGTGGGGGTTTCGGGCTTAGTGATCAACCCGGGGCAAAGCCGAGAGAGAGAGAGACCGACCCCGGAGGAAGCGTGGCTGGGCCCGGGAGAGGCTGGCATTGAACTGAAAGGTAAGGGGGAGCTGGCTCTGGGGCTAGATAGATGGGTGTTGGGAGAGGAGCTGAGGTGAGAAGTGTCTTCGCCCAGAGAGTGGGGCAGAGTGAGCCTGCGGAATTCTCCCCCACTGAAAGCGGTCGGGGGGCCAAAACATTGAACATTTCTGAGAGTGTTCGATATCGTTCTTTGGGGGGCGGGGCGGGCGTGCTGAAGGGATCGGAGGTAATTGGGAGGGGGGTTGTTGAGTGTGGAGCAGGGGACAAGTGTTGGATGATCGTCCGCCATCTGGTCGAATGGGATAGCATGTTCGAGGGGACGAACTGCTGTTTTCTGTGACTCTAAGTGGAGTGAGAGAGAAGGACAGGCTTCATCTGACGCAAGAGCCGCGCTTCAAAAGCTTGTGATTTCAAATAAACCTGTAACCTGGGGTCGCCTGACCCCTGATTTTGTCCACTCCTGACCAACACCGGCACCTCCACGTCTCTCTCTCTCTCTCTCTCTCTCTCTCACACACACACACACACACACACACACACAGAGTCACATACATTCCTTCTCCTACACACACACAACTCTCTCTCACGCACATGCACTCTCTCTCACACTCTCTGCTCACACACACCTCTCTCACATTCTCACACACACACGCACACACTGTCTCATACACTCTGTTACACACACTGTTACATATGCACACACTCTCTCTCGCACACTCTCTCACACAACTCTCACACACGCATGCACTCTCTCTCTCACTCACACTGTCTCTCACATTCTCACATACACACACACACGCTCTCTCTCACACTCACACGTTCCCCTGCACACTCTCTCACTCACACATATCACACTCTCACACGCTCTCTCACTCACATGTATACACACACTCATACATTCTCTCTCTCTAACTCACTTTCTTTCACATACACACTCGCTGTCTCACTCATGCACACACACATTCAAACACTCCCTTGCACACACGTACACTCACACTCCTTCTCACATGTACATGCTCTCACACGCTCTCACTCATTTGTACAGACACTCACGTGTAGATGCTCTCACTCACTCACATACACTCTCACGCACACTCTGTCTCACACTGTCTCACAGTCACACACATATACTCTCATACTCTCTTGCACACACATGCACACTCTCACACTTACTCTATCTCTCTCTCTCCCTTTCTCTCAGACGCACTCTTTTTCACACACTCTCTTTCTCACACTCACACACTGACACACACGTTCACACGCTCTCTCTCACATATACACACCTACACACTCTCTCACACGCACACAGATACACACAAAGAAACAGTCTCTCTCTCACACACATGCATACTCTGTCTCTCTCTCTCTTTCACACTCTTTCTCACACATACACATGCTCTCTTTCACAAACACACACTGTTTCTCACACACACATGTACTCACTCTCTCTCACCCACACACAGACACACATATATTCTCTCACAGGCACTGTTTTTAACTCCCTCTCTGTCTCTCTCTCTCCCTTTCTCTCACACTTGCTTTCTTTCTCGCTCTGTCTCCCTCACACACACGCACGCAGACACACAGAAAATGCCTGAAACTTGAGTACCGCACATCCTAAACCTGAAACTGGAGACAGCCAGGTCACAGAAACGATTAAACAACCAGGAAAGCAAAACACTTCAGGAACTGAAAATGTAGAACGTACATCTAAAGGAGGCGAGGGACCTTCCTCCCGGCTCTAACACCGCTGGGCCATGTTGGACCAGATTATTAGGAGACAGAACCGGGGAAATTCTGTAACAATTGAAACTCTTGGCTATAGATTTAACTGCGTTTTCCAAAGCGAAGTATCACACAGAAAACTGTAGATTTTTTCTCATTTTCTCTTGGGAACTTTTCC
Source organism: Stegostoma tigrinum (assembly GCF_030684315.1). NCBI lineage: Eukaryota > Metazoa > Chordata > Chondrichthyes > Orectolobiformes > Stegostomatidae > Stegostoma > Stegostoma tigrinum. Next base: position 115,749 of record NW_026728191.1, on the reverse strand, counting down.
GTCCAAAACTCCCACCCCCCGACCCTCCAGATTTGCCCCTCAGCCCCAAGTCGGCAAGGGGCGGGGAGGGGGTGGGGGCGTGAAAGCCAGAAGAAACAGAACGGAACGGGGCTCCTATTTTGTTAAACTAGGCGCTGGGTTTGAACTGGGTAGATTTTGTAACTTCGGAAATCGTGTCACATCGACAATTGGAAGGTTGGGGTTGAAGAAGGGGTGGAGGGGGTCTTTCTGTTTTTGAATGGAGATGCACACCAATTTTCTATAACCCCGTGAGTATTTTGTTTAAAACTGTACGTGTCCGCGTACACAGAAACTAATCATCCGAATTAATGTCTCTCTCCATATATAAATCGAGTTAATTTCTATCTATAAATCCGAATGAATTTCTATCTATAAACTCGAATTAATCTGTGTAAAATCTGAATTGGTTTCTATCTATAAATCCGAATTAACTTCTTTACAAAGTCCGTGTTAATTTCTGTCTTTTAATTCGAATTAATTTCTTCAAAACTCCGAATTTATTTCTATATAAATCCGTATTAACGTCTGTATAATATCCGAACTAATTTTGGTGCATTTTACCGAATTACTTTCTGTATAAAATCCGAAATAACTTCTATCTATAAATCCGAATGAACTTCTATATGAAATCAGAATGATCCCTTTAAATAAAATCTGGTGTTCCCTCTGTATATAAAATCTGAAGCGATCCTATATGTATAAAATCCGAATTAAATTCTATCAATAAATCCAAAATAATTTCTATATAAAATTTGCAGCGATTCCTCTAAAATCTATATGTAAAATTCGATTTCTCTATTCACTGTGGATTTATCTATATAATGTGAACATATTTCTAAATATTAAAGCCGAGTTTATCTCATTGCATTGAATCAGAATTTATCTCCTAGATAAAATTCGGGTTTATACATAAATGTTAGAATTGATCCCACTCTCTCTGTCTCCTGTATAAAATCCAAATTTCTCCGTATTCAGTGTGAATTTGTCAATGTCAAATGAATTTACCTCTCTATATATAGCATCCGATTTGATCTCTGTATAAAATCCAAATTTATGTGTGAAATTCGAATTCATCCCGATCTGAAATACGAATTGATCTTTGCAATCTGAATTTGTCTCAATATAAAACCTGGATTTCCCTCTGGATTCAATATGAATTCATCCATATAACGCTAATTGATCTCTGTGTAAAACCTGAGGTTTTTTTGGTATATATCAAATTGGATTTTATATATAAAGGTCTGAATTGATTTATACTTGGTATAGGAATTGATATCTTTCTATGAAGCCCTAATTCATGTAGGGTCCGAATATATATATATATAAATTCAGATTCTATATGTATAGAATTTGAATTTATTTCTCTCTCTCTCTTCCTGTCTATGAATGTTGTTTTGGCCTCTGTTTAGAATATAAATTTGATTTTATTTTGTCTCTCTGTGTGTCTGTCTTTGTCCCTATCTATCGCCGTGAAATCCTACCATATACACACACACGGAATCCGAATGTATCTGTCTGTGTATAAAATCCGAATATCTCTGTATTCAATGTGGATGTATCTATATCGTATCAATTTATTTCTGTGCACGGAGTCCAAAATGTATCTTTTTACATAAAATCCAAATTGATATGTGAAATCCGAATTAATATACAAAGGTCCCAGTTTTGATCTGTATTTAGAATGATCTGTTCTCTGTGTTATAAAATCCAAACTTTTCTCTCCACTATAAAATCTGAAAGTGTTGTCTGCATTATAAAACCCGTACTGCTTTCTTCATTTAGAATCCGAATTCTTCTCTACATATAGAATTCGAATTTGCGTCTATGAACAAAACCCGAATTTACTTATAATTATATTCGGAATTAATGCGTATATATATAAAAATCCGAATTTATCTTTACATATGAAATTCAAAATTTCTCTGTTTAGAATCTGGATTTGCATAAAATCTGAATTTATGTCTACATGTAGAATTCGAGTTTGCGTCTATGAACAAAACCCGAACTTGCTTATAATTATATTCGGAATTAATGCGTATATATATAAAAATCCGAATTTATCTTTACATATGAAATTCAAAATTTCTCTGTTTAGAATCTGGATTTGCATAAAATCTGAATTTATGTCTACATGTAGAATTCGAGTTTGCGTCTATGAACAAAACCCGAACTTACTTATAATTATATTCGGAATTAATGCGTATATATATATAAATCCGAATTTATCTTTACCTATGGAATTCAAAATTTTTCTGTTTAGAATCTGGATTTGTATAAAATCTGAATTTATGTCTACATGTAGAATTCGAGTTTGCGTCTATGAACAAAACCCGAACTTACTTATAATTATATTCGGAATTAATGCGTATATATATATAAATCCGAATTTATCTTTACATATGGAATTCAAAATTTTTCTGTTTAGAATCTGGATTTGTATAAAATCTGAATTTATGTCTACATGTAGAATTCGAGTTTGTGTCTATGAACAAAACCCGAACTTACCTATATTTAAATTCAGAATTAAAGTGTGCATATAAAAATTCAAATTTATCTCTAGAGATAGAATTCGAATTCAAGTGCATCTTTTGAATCTGAATTTATATACACAATCTGATTTTGCCTTTCTATAAAGTCTAAATGTAGTTATGTATTCAATGTGAATATATCTACGTTCTATTTATATAAATCCGAATCATTTTAAATGATGTGAATTTATATATGCGCACGAATTTATTTATACATGAATGATGCGAATTATTTACGCATCATATACACGCAAAATTATCTCTGCGATGCCAGTTTGTATACAAATGGTGCGGATTTATTTCTATATAATTCAAATTTGTGTCCGGTTGAGGCAAATATATTTCTGTGTTGTGAATTTATCTCTACCTAGTGCGATTTTTGTAACTGATGCAAATGTATAAATAGGTACTGCAAATTGATTCGAATTTTCTGCGCAGACAATGTGAATCTATCTATATGTAGGATCTGAGCTTTGGTCTGAAATGCTCGCGTTTCCCGCATTCGGCATTCTCGCTCACACGATCTTGCAAAGTAATAATTTTCGGCGTTTTCTAACTAAAAAAAAAATGATCTTTCGTGTGTTTACCCCGTCCGTGTTTCTCCTTTCATTGTGAAGCAAGGAACATGAGTCAAGTGAAATTAAACTCTCCCTCTCTCTCCATCTCACACTCTCACTCAATTTCTGTCTCACTCAATTTCAATCTCTGCCTCTCTCACATACACAGAATCTCACTCGATTTCTCTTTCTATCTCTCCGATTCTCTCTCATTCTCTCTCTATCACTCTGGCTCCATTTGCCTTTCTATATCTGTTTCTGCGTCTCGCTCTTTCTCTCTCTCTCTCTCTCTCTCTCTCTCACACACACACACACACACACACACACACACACAGAATCTCCCTCTCACGTTCTCACTCAATTTCCCTTTCAGTCTCACCGATTTTCTCTCATTCTCTCTCTCTATCACTGGTTCAATTTCCCCTTCTATACCTCTTTCTGTCTCTCTCTTCCTCTCTCACTCTCACTCAATTTTTCTCCCCCCCACCCCGCCACGACGAGAGAGGAAATCCTAACTGGATAGCAGCGCGGGCCGGGCTGATTTAGGTGTAAATAAAACCCAGAGAGGCATGTGAGACCCGTCGCGTCATGGAAGTTACATTTATTTTGTAGGAAATCAGTTTTTTGGTGTAAGATTTTTCTTTTTAACAAAAATAACAGACGGCCCCCCGTCCTTTCACTCACGTAGTCCTATCTGCATTTCTCCCACAGATGGAGCAACACGTGGCAGTCATTTCGCCCTCTTCCGTTCACATCGACATGTGTGTGCCTGGCTGCGAGTTCTTGTCTAGTTCGATCGATTCATCTGTCTGTCTTTGTCCCTGTCTATCAAGGTCCCTGTTGGTTCATCTGTTCATATCTATTTCTCAGTATTTGTCCCTCAGTCTCTGTATCTGCCTACCCGTTTATCTGTTTCTCTGTGAGTCTGCCTGTGCCCCTATTTATCTCTATTGATTTGTCTCTGTCTATTTATCTGTCTCTCTCTATTCATTTCGTCTCTCTGTATTTGCCTATTCATATCCATCTCGCTTGATTTGTCTGTTTGTACCTGTCTTGTTTTTCTGTTATGTGTGTAACCCTATCTATCTCTGTCAATTCATCTCTCAGTATCTGTTTGCCCCACCTAATCTACACCTCCCTGAACACTACGGGCAATTTAGCAGGGCCGATCCACTGGCCTGCACATCTTTGGACTGTGGGAGGAAACCGGCGTAAACCCACGCAGACACGGGGAGAATGTGCAAACTCCACACAGACAGTCGCCCGAGGCTGGAATTGAACCCGAGCCCCTGGTGCTGTGAGGCTGCTGTGTTAACCACTGAGCCACCGTGCTGCCCCATTTTCCACCTGATTGTCTCTGTATCTATTCAATTTTGTAATGTACTCTTTATTTTCTGAGAGAGAGCAATAGGAAGTGGTGGAGGCTGGTACGATTACAACATTTTAAAGGCATCTGGATGGGTACATAGATAGGCAGGATTTAGAGGGATATGGGCCAAATACTGGAAAGTGGGGACTAGGTTAATTTAGGATATCTGGGTCGGCATGGATGAGTTCAACCGAAGGGTCTGTTTCCTTGCTGTATAACTCCATGAGTGTCCCTCTGCATGTCAATTCAACCCTGAACCCACCTCCACCTGTCTATTTCACGTGTCCACTCATTGTTTAAAATCCATTCCTGCCTCCTCTCCCTGTTTATCTCTCTACCTCTATCTCTTTGACCCAATGTGACTTCCTCTTTCCACTATCTGACTTCGCCAAGATGTCTACGTTCTACCTGCGATGGTAGCTATGACATGGTCACTTCGCCTGACGAAGGAGCAGTGCTCAAAAAGCTCGTGATTGCAAATAAACCTGCTGGACTATAACCATTTTAGTTGTCTGTGTTCTCTATCACTCTCTGACTGCCTGCACCCCTCTGTCTAGGAACCCCAGTGATTAGCCTTAACCATAATTTTGTTTTGAAGGAATCATCACAGCTTGTCCCACAGATGCACAAGAACGCATGTTACAATTATAGTCTTCTGTTTAAGGTGGGGCTGTGACCACCAATCGTGCTCTGCTTATTACAAGAAATGATTGCAACAGGGGGATGCATTTAGTTTCAATTTGATTTGTAACTGTCAGATGTGCCTAGGTGCACTGCAAAGTTCTGTTTTGCGAGCAGTGTGGAAGGATCATACCATACATGCGCTGAGGTAATACAACAGAGCAAGGAAGACAATGTTACAGCTGTACAGAAGGTGCACCAGGAGTGAGCTCGACATTAATTTTGACAGGTCCATTCAGAAGTCGAATAACAGCGGGGAAGAAGCGGTTCTTAAATCTGCTGGTCCATTAAGCTTTTGTATCTTGCGCCTGACGGAAGAGGTTGGAAGAGATGTAACTGGGGTGGGAGATGGTGACTGCCTCTCTGAAGCGCTGGGAAGTGCAGATGGAGCTAATGGATGGAAGATTGACTCGACTGATGGACTGAGCTGTGCTGACAACTCTCTGTAATTCCTTATGGTGCTGGGCAGAGTTGCCAAACCAAATGGTGATGCACCAATGATCCACGATGTATCGGTTTAACGCTGCCCACTCCCATCCATTTGGCTTTCTCTATTTATTTAGCACTCCCTTCCCACCCATTGCCCACTTCCATTTGTCTCTTTCACAATCTGTGTACCCATCTCTCTGCGTGTTTGTCCCTTTCTCGCTCTGTTCCTCCTCTGTTTGTCTGTCTCTTTCACGCTCTGTATCTCCCTCTATTCGTTTGTCTTTCTCAGCCCATGTCACCCTGTCTTTAACTATTTGTGTCTCTCTCTGCCTACATCACCCTCCGTCTACCCATTCACATCTTACTCTAGCTATGTGGCCCTCTCTCCATCTTTTTGTATCTTTCTCTAGCCATGTGGGTCCCTCTCTCTCCACTTTGGTCTTTATTTTTGTTTTCATCTGTCTTTATTTTTCTGTTTCTTCCTTTTGTTCCCACCCCAAGAAATCACCCTCTTTCCCATTTAGCTATTCATTCCCCATTGCCCCTCTCTTTCTTTCTCTGTGTATAACCCGCACTGCAGCACACACACCTTCCATTTCCCACTGAGAATATAATCCCCACAGCGTGGAAGCAAGTCATTCTGCAAATTGAGACCACATCGACCGACAAAAGAGTAACCCACCTAGACCCAAACCGCAACCATTCCCTGTAACACTGCACGGCCCAACCACCTGAACCAGCACATCCCTGCGCACTATGGGACAATTTCCCACGGCCAATCCCACCCTAACCCGCACATCGCTGGGCACTATGGGACAATTTCCCACGGCCAGTCCCACCCTAACCTGCACATCCCCGGGCACTACGGGACAATTTCCCACGGCCAATCCCACCCTCAGCCGCACATCCCTGGGCACTACGGGACAATTTCCCACGGCCAATCCCACCCTAACCCGCACATCCCTGGGCACTACGGGATAATTTCCCACGGCCAATCCCACCCTAACCCGCACATCCCCGGGCACTACGGGACAATTTCCCGTGGCCAATCCCACCCTAAGCCGCACATCCCCGGGCACTACGGGACAATTTCCCGTGGCCAATCCCACCCTAAGCCGCACATCCCCGGGCACTACGGGACAATTTCCCACGGCCAATCCCACCCTCAGCCGCACATCCCTGGGCACTACGGGACAATTTCCCGTGGCCAATCCCACCCTAAGCCGCACATCCCTGGGCACTACGGGACAATTCGCCAGGGCCAATCCCACCCTAACCTGCACATCCCTGGGCACTACGGGACAATTCCCCACGGCCAATCCCACCCTAACCTGCACATCCCTGGGCACTACGGGACAATTCCCCACGGCCAATCCCACCCTAACCTGCACATCCCCGGGCACTACGGGACAATTTCCCACGGCCAACCCCAGCCTAACCTGTATGTCCCTGGGTATGACGGGACAATTGAACCATGGAATTGAACCTAAATCCCTAGTGCAATAAGGCAGCAGATTAAAATGTTGAGCCATTGTCTGCACTTATATATGCAATACACATACCCCCTCCCCGCCCCTGCCACTTCTATATCTGTTTCAGAAGGCTGAATAGTCTGGGGCTATTTTCCCAGGAGCATCGGAGGCTGAGGAGTGACCTTGTAGAGGTTTGTAAAATCATGAGGGGCACGGATCGGGCGAATGGCCAAGGTCTTTATTACCAGGGGGTGGGATGGGGGGGGTCCAAAACTAGAGGGGCATAGGTTTAAGGTGAGGGGGGAAAGATTCAAAAGGGACCTGAGGGACAACTTTTTCCCACAAAGGGTGATGCATGTGTGGAACAAGCTGCCAGAGGAAGTGGGTGGGGGTTGGTACAGTGACAACATTTAAAAGGGTGGGGGCATGGATAGGAAGGGGTTAGAGGGGTATGGGCCAAATGCTGGCAAGTGGCACTAGATTAATATGGGATATCTGGGCCGGCATGGACCGGTTGGGTCAAAGGGTGTGTTCCAGTGCTGTACATCTCTGTGACTCCAAGTCCCCGTGCGGGTGGCTGTGATGACCTGGGCCTGAGTAGGGAGCATGTTGAATAGAGAACCGAGGGGCCCCCAGTGTAACATCCACAATGAATCCCACTCTGGTTTCTCCCAGCAGGGCTGCAAGCCAAGAGGGAGGTCCCAGGAGGGTGCTGGCGAGAGGCTAGGGCCTGGAGGAAGGAAGGTAGAGCTTAGAGCAAGCACCAGACCCTGGTGTTGGAGAAGGAGTTTCTCTTCAGCATGCGCTTGACTCCTAATGGCTAACTGGAGTTCAGCAAGAGCATTAACCTGACCAACAGATACATCAAGGTCTGGTTCCGATAAACTGGGAGAAATTCAGCCGGGAGAACCACACAACAACTACCCAGTGTTGCCTCGAACTGGTCACAGGATTACGATATGGGCCCCCTGCAGTGAAGAGTTACAGAAGAGGCAAACCTTGCTTGGTCCCATAGATGTTCATTGCAAAGATGGACAGGGTGTTCTCCATTGGAAGAGACAGAGGGTGGAAAAGCATGAGAGTGTGTATAGAGAGAGAGAGAGAGAGAGAGAGAGAGAATGTGTGTGTGTGTGTGTGTGTATGTGTGTGTGTGTGTGTGTGTGTGTGTGTGTGTGTGTGTGAGAGAGAGAGAGAAAGTGTGTGCATGAGGGAGAGAGAGTGTGTGTCTGTCGGGGAGACAGAGAAGGGAATGGGTCTGTATGTGAGTGAGACAGAGAATGAGTGGGCCTGTGTATGAATGAGGGAGTGTTTGTGTATAGGAGAGACGGAGTGGCAATGTTTGTGAGGGAGACAGGAGAGCGTGTGTGAGGGAAAGGGGAGGGAATGGGTCTGTACGTGTGTGAGGAACGGAGAGTGTGTGAGGGTGACAGAGAGAGGGAATGAGTCTGTGTGTGTAGGGAGAGAGAGGGAGTGGTTCTGTGTGTGTGAGGGAGAAAGAGAGGGAGTGGGCCTATTTGTGTGTGAGGGAGAGAGAGGGGGAGTGGGTCTGTGTGTGTGTGTGTGTGTGTGTGTGTGTGTGTGTGTGTGTGTGTGTGCGTGTGTGTGAGAGAGAGAGAGAGGGAGGGAGGGGAATGTGGGAGGGGGTTGTGTGCATGTCTGAGGGAGCGAGTGGGCGGGGCTGTACATGGGAGGGAGTGATCAATATTGGCTATTGGGTCATAATTTTACATCTTTTGTGTGTATGTTATTTGCATGTTGAATGTCTTAACTTATTACATTCCATAAAATACGCACTGTGGTCCTTCTTCATTTTTTTGTTTTGTTTAAATGAAACGTTGAAATGTGACTCAGTGTGAAAAAGAAGTCAAAAAGACATGTCTCTCACACTTCATGCGTTGCTTTGTGCTTTTTATTCGAATAGGATCTGTTCACTTCTTCCAAATAAAGTACACAGTTTATCGTTCCATCTACCCAGCATTGTTTATTGTTGTTTCAACAGAAGCAATACTGCAAAGATTTAAGACATAAATCAATAGCAAAAAGCAACTTTATTGGGTGGGCATATCTGCTGCATGTGGAAATAGCTGATGGGAGAAGGTCATTTTGTCTGTGTGTGTGTGTGTGTGTGTGTGTGTGTGTGTGTGTGTGTGTGTGTGTGAGAGAGAGAGAGAGAGTGTGTGTGTGAGAGAGAGAGACAGAGACAGAGAACAGCTATGAGCGTGTCATTCTATGGGAGGCGAGATTGCAAAACGGTCATTGTGTGTTTGTGACTGAGAGTGTGACTTTAGAGGACCAGTGTGTTTGAGAGAGGAATTGAGAGTTTGAGTGGATCATTGTGCATGAATGTGTGAAGAGAGAGAGGTGGCATGAACTTGAGGGGCTCATAATTTGTGAGAGGTTGAGTAAGTGTGAGATTGAGTGGGTTATTGTGTGTGAGAGAGGGTGAATTTCAGCGGGATATTGTACATGAGAGAGTCTGAGTTTGGGTGGGTTATCGTGCTTGTGACAGTGTGTGAGTACAGGTGTGATTTGAGTGGGTTATTGCGTGAGAGAGGGTGTGCGAGGGTATAGGTTTGAGTTAATCATAGAGTATGAGAGAGAGATGGTGTGAGTTGTGACTGTGTGAAAGAGGTTGTGAGTTTGAGGAGGTTATTGCACATGTGAGAGACAATGGGAGATAGGTATGTGAATGAGTGGGTTATTGTGAGAGAGCAGCTGTGAGACAGGGTGTGAATTTGAATGGGTTACTGTGGGTGAGAGAGGGTGTGGGAGAGAGTGTGAGTTTGAGTGGGTTATTGTGAGAGATGGTGTGTGTTTGTAGAGGTTATTGTGAGAGAGAGGGTTTGAATTTGTAGGGGTTATTGTGAGACAGAGGCTGGGGGTTTGAGTGTGTTATTTTGAGTGAGAGAGGAAATGAGACAGGGTGTGTCATTAAGTGAGTTATTGTGAGAGAGGGTGTGACACAGAATATGAGTTTGAGTAGTTTCATTGAGACAGAGAATGTGAGAGAGAGTGTGAATTTGAGTGAAGTATTGTGGCAAAGAAATTGTGAGAGAGGGTGTGAGTTTCAGTGGGTTATTGTGAGAGAGGATGTGAGTTTGAGTATGAAATTGTGAGACAGAGGGTGTGAATTTGAGTGCAGTATTGTGACAAAGAAATTTTGAGAGAGGGTGTGAGTTTGAGTGGATTGTGGTGGGAGAGAGTGTGAGACCGGGTATAAGTTTGATTGGGTTATTTTGTAAGAGAGAGTGTGAGAGGTTGTGAGCTTGAACAAGTTATTGTGAGACAGGATGTGCGAGAGAGAGGTGGGTTAGTGTGTGAGAGGGTGTGAGTTTGAGTAGGTTATTGTGAGATAGAGGGTCTGAGAGAGGTTATGAGTTTGAGTGTGATATTGTGAGAGGGAGGGTGTGAGTTTGAGTCGGTTATTGTGAGAGAGGGTGTGAGAGAGGGTGAGTTTGAATGGGTTATTGTAAGAGAGGGTGTGAGTTTGAGTATGATATTGTGAGAGAGAGGGTGTGAGTTTGAGTATGATATTGTGAAAGAGAGGGTGGGAGTTTGAGTGGATTATTGTGAAAGAGTCGGTGTGAGAAAGGGTGTGAGTTTGAGTGGGTTATTGTGAGAGAGTGGGTGTGAGTTTGAGTGGGTTATTGTGAGACAGAGGTGTGAATTTGAGTGCATTATTTTGAGTGGATAATTATGACAGAGAGGATGTGAGAGTGTAAGTTTGTGTGAGTCATTGTGAGGGGTGGTGAGTTTAAGTGAGTTATTGCGAGAGAGTGTGGGAGAGGTTGTGAATATGAGTGGGGTATTGTGGGTGAGAGAGGGTATGAGAGATGGTGTGGGTTTGAGTGAGGTATTGTGAACAGGCAAGTGTAAGAGAGGGCGTGAGTTTGAATGGGTTATTGTGTAATAGAGCTTGTGAGAATGTGTAATATTTAATCAACTGTGTGAACAAGAGAATGTGAGACGATGTGAATTTGAGTAAGTGATTGAGAGGCAGTGGGTGTGAGAGAGGATGTGAGTTTCTGTGAGTTATTATGAGAGAGAGGGTGAGAGAGGGTGCAAGTTTGAGTGGTTTATTGTGAACAAGAGAGTGAGAGGATGTGAGTTTGAGTAAGTTATTGTGAGACAGAAGATGTGAGAGAGAATGCTAGTTGAGTGGGTTATTGTGGGATTCAGGATGTGAGAGTGTGAGTTTGTGTGAGTTATTGTGAGAGAGAGGGTGTATGTTTGAGTGAGTTATTGGGAACAAGAGAGTGTGAGTTATTGTGAGAGAGAGAATGTGAGTATGAGTGAGTTATTGTGAGTTTGAGTAGGTTATTGTGAGAGAGAGAGGGTCTGAGGAGTGGGTTATTGTGAGAGAGAGGGTGTGAGTTTGAATGGGTTATTGTGAGAGAGAGAGGGTGTGAGTTGGAGTGGGTTATTGTGAGACAGGGTGTGAGTTTGAGTAGGTTATTGTGAGAGAGAGAGGGTCTGAGTTTGAGTGGGTTATTGTGAGAGAGAGAGGGTGTGAGTTTGAGTGGGTTATTGTAAGAGAGGTGGGGTGTGAGTTTGAGTGGGTTATTGTGAGAGAGAGAGAACATGAGAGTTTGGGTGGGTTATTGTGAGAGAGAGACGGTGTGATTTTGAGTAGGTTATTGTGTAAGAGAGAGGGTGTGAGTTTGAGTGGGTTATTGTGAGAGAGAGAGGGTGTGAGTTTGAGTGGGTTATTATAAGAGAGAGGGTGTGAGTTTGAGTCGGTTATTGTGAGAGAGAGAGGGTGTGAGTTTGAGTGGGTTATTGTAAGAGAGAGAGAGGGTGAGTTTGAGTGGGTTATTGTGAGAGAGAGAGGGTGTGAGTTTGAGTGAGTTATTGTAAGGGAGAGAGGGTGTGAGTTTCAATGGGTTATTGTGAGAGAGAGGGTGTGAGTTTGAGTTGGTTATTATGAGAAAGAGAGAGGGTGTTAGTTTGAGTGGGTTATTGTGAGAGAGACAGATGGTGTGAGTTTGAGTGGGTTATTGTGAGAGAGAGATGGTGTGAGTTTGAGTGGGTTATTGTGACAGAGAGAGGGTGTGAGTTTGAGTGGGTTATTCTGAGGGGGGGTGTGAGTTTGAATGGGTTATTGTGTGAGAGAGAGATGGTGTGAGTTTGAGTGGGTTATTGTGAGAGAGAGATGGTGTGAGTTTGAGTGGGTTATTTTGAGAGAGAGGGTGTGAGTTTGAGTATGATATTGTGAGAGAGAGAGGGTGTGAGTTTGAGTGGGTTATTGTGAGAGAGGGTGTGAGTTTGAGTGGGTTATTGTGAGAGAGTCAGGGTGTGAGTTTGAGTGGGTTCTTGTGAGAGAGAGAGGGTGTGAGTTTGAGTGGGTTATTGTGAAAGAGAGGGTGTGAGTTTGAATGGGTTATTGTGTAATAGAGCTTGTGAGAGTGTGTAATATTTAATCAACTGTGTGAACAAGAGAATGTGAGAGGATGTGAATTTGAGTAAATGATTGAGAGACAGAGGGTGTGAGAGAGGATGTGAGTTTGTGTGTGTTATTATGAGAGAGAGGATATGAGAGAGGGTGCAAGTTTGAGTGGTTTATTGTGAACGAGAGAGTGAGAGGATGTGAGTTTGAGTAAGTTATTGTGAGACAGAAGATGTGAGAGAGAATGCTAGTTTGAGTGGGTTATTGTGGGATTCAGGATGTGAGAGTGTGAGTTTGTGTGAGTGATGGTGAGAGAGAGGGTGTATGTTTGAGTGAGTTATTGGGAACAAGAGAGTGTGAGAGCGTGTGAGTTATTGTGAGAGAGAGAATGTGAGTATGAGTGGGTTATTGTGAGTTTGAGTAGGTTATTATGAGAGAGAGAGGGTGTGAGTTTGAATGGGTTATTGTGAGAGAGAGAGGGTGTGAGTTTGAGTGGGTTATTGTGAGGGAGAGAGGGCGTGAGTTTGAGTGGGTTATTGTGAGAGAGGGTGTGAGTTTGAGTAGGTTATTGTGAGAAAGGATCTGAGTTTGAGTGGGTTATTGTGAGAGAGAGAGGGTGTGAGTTTGAGTGGGTTATTGTAAGAGAGGTGGGGTGTGAGTTTAAGTGGGTTACTGTGACAGAGAGAGAGAGTGTGAGAGTTTGGGTGGGTTATTGTGAGAGAGAGAGGGTGTGAGTTTGAGTGGGTTATTGTGAGAGAGAGAGAGGGTGAGAGTTTGGGTGGGTTATTGTGAGAGAGAGAGGGTGTGATTTTGAGTGAGTTATTGTGAGAGAGAGAGGGTGTGAGTTTGAGTGGGTTATTGTGAGAGAGAGAAAGGGTGTGGGTTTGGGTGGGTTATTGTGAGAGAGAGAGGGTGTGATTTTGAGTGAGTTATTGTAAGAGAGAGAGGGTGTGAGTTTGAGTGGGTTATTGTGAGAGAGAGAAAGGGTGTGAGTTTGAGTGGGTTATTGTGTGAGATAGAGAGGGTGTGAGTTTGAGTGGGTTATTGTGAGAGAGAGAGAGGGTGTGAGATTAAGTGGGTTCTTGTGAGAGAGGCTGTAAGTTTGTGAATTTACCCATGTGAGCATATTCTGTGTTTTTTGAGAGTACTTTTGTGTTGAGTTCGAGAGGTGGGATTAGGTGGGATTCTGTGTTTTGTTTCAGTGAAAGAGGAAGTGTGTGTGTGCTTGTAGATGAGCAAGTGAATGAGAAAATTGAGACGTGTTTAAAATCATGTTGAGTGTGTGAATTTAACCCTGTGAACCTACTGTGTGTTTGTGAGGGTACTGTGTGAGTGAGACTTTGTGAGTGAACTGAGTGTCTAGAACGACATTTGTGTGTGAAGGGGTGTGTTTGAGGCCTGTGTGCGTGAGAGAACCTCAGACAATATATGTCTTTACCAGAAGGATTGAAACTGAACGTAGTATGGACAGGGAACAAGGTGGGAGGAGAGTAGGGATTGTATGGAATTATCTGTGTGAGAGGCAGAGTTAAAAGGGACTAATGTGCGTCTGGCTGGTTGGTTTGTGTGTACGTGTGTGTCTGTAAGAGAGAGAAGGGGGACTTTCGATTGTGTGTGTGTGCGTGTGTGTGTGCGTGTGTGTGTGTGTGTCTGTGTGTGTGTATGTGTGTGTGAGAGAGAGAGAGAGAAAGTTTGAGCTTGCGTGTCTGAGAGAGAGATAAGGAGCGTCTGAGAGTGTGAACGTTTGAATCTATGATTAATTTAAAACTCAACGTCATAAATTTATGCAAAAAAGTATTCGATGGCAATTTTAATATATGAGGTGCGGGTGCACACACGCGCACATATTTTATAGATATCCATAATATAAATATGTGGTAAGTGATAGGTGCTGAGCTGAGTCTGAATGAAGTGGGAGTGGAGATTTCAGTGGTTAAAAGCTGCACATAACAGGTCGAATGGTTTCAGTTGAACGCAGAGATTACAACCTTGTTTGGAGCATTATCCAGGTAATAAGAATTATTCACAAGCCCATAAAACCCACTAAATGTCAGGACAGTGCCGGGCCGATGGGAGGTTTTATGGGCAGGAGAAACAGAAGTCTAAAACACAGAGAAAGGCTTGTGCAGAAAGAGAGAGGGAGAGACGGAGGTAGAGTGTGAGAGAGGGAGTGAGAGAGGTTGTGAGGGAGTGAGAAATGGGTCAAGAGAGGAGGTGAGAGATGGGGTGGGAAAGGGGGAGCGAGAGTAAGAAGAGGGGGACAGAGGGAGGAAGACAGGGAGAGAATGACAGAGAGAAAGAGAGAGGAGTGGGAGAGAGGATGAGAGTGGGAGCAAAGATGAGAGAGACAGGGAGAAACAGAGAAAGAGAGAGAGGGTTACGGAGAAAGAGAGGTAGGCAGGGAGAAAGGGAGAGAGATAAAGGGTGAGAGAGGGCGTGGGGGGACAGAGAGATTGACAGGGAGTGGGGAAAATGGTGAGAGACGATGTGGGAGACAGACTGGGGGAGAGTGAGAGGAGGAGAGACGATGAAAGAGGGGGGAGTAGGCAGAGAGAGAGAGAGAGAGAGAGAGAGAGAAAGGGGTTGTGAGAAGAAAAGAGACAGACAGGGAGAAAGAGAAACGAAGGGAGTGGGAGTGTGTGAAGCTATAATCGTGCTCGACAACGGCGGGAGCTTGAAACTCAGCGGGAGCTCGCGCCGCCAAGGCATCGAGTGAACACACCGGGAACGGCAGAGGTATGCCTGGATATGGTGGAACATGTCAGCGACAAGAGGCGGATAAAATATTACCGAGTATAACTGAGCACATGGCTGTTGTTTATAGGGACTCCGATATTAAGCTGTTGTAGCTTTTTTAAAATCTAAGTTAGTCTATCATTTTGGCTCTTTATCTATCTATCTATCTATCTGTTCTTTCTATCTGTCCATCACTATTCTTTCTTTCTTTCTGTCTAACTATCTACCGATCTATCTATCCATCGATCAACCTACTTATCCATCTATCTCTCTACTCTTTCTATCTGTCCATCACTATTCTTTCCTTCTATCTATCTGTCTATCCATCTATCTGTCCATCGATCAACCTACGTATCCATCTCTCTATTCTTTCTAGCTCTCCATCACTATTATATCTACCTGTCTATCTATCTATCCATCCATCCATCCGTCCATCCATCTATCTCTCTCTCCTTTCTAGCTATCCATCACTATTATATCTAACTATCTATGTGCCTGGCCCCAGCGACCCACTTTTTAATCTATCTTTCTCTACCTAATTGTCGGTCCCTCTCCAGATTTAAAATAAAGTGCTTTCTGTTTATACATAGAATTAAATTATAATTACAGTATTCAATGCGCATGTTGAACATTTTAACGGGCAGCAGTATTTTTTTTCTGTATGCTTCTGAATGTTGATCACCGCCGTGGTTCTCACCCTCTCTCCTTCCTGGATCATCTATTGTCGATATCACTTGCATTTACGATCGCATCTTTTTTCTGTCTGTTGTCCTTGTTTGCTCTTTCGTCCTGCCATCCATTTCCCCCGTCCAATTTTTGGATAACCCCGGGCTGTACTAAATTGATGGTCTAGTCTGGCTAAGGGAAGACAGGCGAGGGAGAGAGAGAGGAGGGAAGAGAGTATGAGATGAGGAGACATGAGGCAGCTTTCAATGCGGCGGTTTCATACATAAGCTGTCTCTGCCGCGCACATTGTCCCTCTCTCACAAGTACTTGCACGCGTACACGCTCATACACACTGTAGCTTTTCTTGTACACTCCTCTCTCACACT
This sequence comes from Stegostoma tigrinum, assembly GCF_030684315.1. Classification (NCBI taxonomy): domain Eukaryota; kingdom Metazoa; phylum Chordata; class Chondrichthyes; order Orectolobiformes; family Stegostomatidae; genus Stegostoma; species Stegostoma tigrinum. The sequence goes on along the minus strand of NW_026728191.1, from coordinate 99,518 downwards.
CAAACATTGCTTACACACAAGCACGCTCTCTCTCACACTCTTTCACACACTCCTCTCACACACACTATCCACAAACACTCTCTCACACACACACTGTCTCTACACACACTCTCCTTCACACACACGCACAATCTCACGCACTCACACTTTCTCACGTGCACTCTCGCACGCACTATCTTACGTACTTCAGCACTGCCTCACCCTGTCAAATACACGCGTCTTTTTTTTTAATCTCACACACACTTACTGATACTCTCACACACAATCACACACGCATTCTCCCTCGTACGTTGTCATACGCCCTCATACTGTCTCTCTCTCGCACTTTCCCACACACTCTCTCATACACACGCACTCATTCTCAGTCTCTCTCTCTCACTCACACACTTTCTCACTGTCACTCACACATACTCTCACAAACACACTCTCACAAGCACACTCTCTCTCACATGCACACTGTCTCTCACAAGCACACTCTCTGTCACACTCTCACATATACACACACGCACTCACAGACACTTTCTCACACACATTATCCTCTACACACATCCTCTCATTTTGCCCCTCACTCAACTGTCACACTCACACACACTCTTTCACATCCACACACTCTCACACACTCTATCACACACACACCCGCTCATACACACACACACACTCAAACGCGCGCGCACACACACACACACACACACACACACACACACACACACAGTCACACACGTATACATTATCTCACACACACTCTCTCACACGCAGGCACTCTCACACGCACACACACACACACACACACATACACACACATACACACACACACACACCCTCTCACTCCCACACATGTAAACTCACCGAATGAAAGCTCCGGCCCTCTCCGCGCCCTTCTGTCCTGGCTGCCGGGTGGCTTAGGTAGTTTCACGTTGTTGGCTCGCCCTTCGAGCTCGGCCTGCAACCCGGAACTGTCTGAGCGACTTCAGTTCATCCTCATCCGTGGCGGAGAGGGGCAGCTGCCGACTGTACCCGCCCCGGCTGGCCTCTGGGAATACAGCAGAGCAAGTTTGGAGGTTGGGGAAGGGGTAGCTGGAGGCTGAGGAAGGGGCAGTCGGAGGCTGGGGAAGGGGCTTTCGAGACTGGGGAAGGGCGTTTGGACACTGGGGAAGGGCGTATGGACACTGGGGAAGGGCGTTTGGACACTGGGGAAGGGGGTTTGGAGGATGCGGGAGGGGGTTCGGAGGCTGGGGGAGGGGTTTGGAGGCTCGGGTAAGGGGTTTAGAGGTTGAGGGAGGGGGTTTGGAGGCTGGAAGGGAGCGCGAGGCCAGTCGGGGGTCTATTCCGGGGTCGCTTAATTTCGCATTTTTTTTAACCGAGCGGGAGCGTGCAATCTAGAGAAACTGGTAAGAGTGTGTGTCTGTGTATTTTTTTAAGAAAACGTTATGGGGAATTAGAATTCAACTCCATCCCAGACCTCCCCCCAATCCCGGACCCCAGAGAAACACACACAATAAGGAAAATTTAATTCTAACGTGGGACTTCTCAGTACTCGGCTTTTGTCTCTCTGTCTCCCCGCCTCTATCCTTCTCTCCCCGTATCTGTCTTCCCCGCTCTCTCTCTGACTCTCTCGCTCTACTGTTTTATTGCTCGGTCTCTCTCTCTCTTTCTCTGAGGAGCTCTGCCTGTCGATCCCTCTGTCTCTCCCCCTCCTTCTCTCTCTCTTTCTGTCTGTCTGTCTCTCTCTGTGTCCGTATCTCTCTTTCTCGCTCTGTCTCCCACTTACTCTCTCTCTCTTTCTGTCTCTCTCTCTCACTCTCTCCCTTTCCCTTTCTGCCTCTATCTCTCTCTGTCGGTGTCCTTATTTCGCTATCCTGTTTTGTTGGGATTTTTTTCTCGGGGCTGGAGATGTGGATATCACTTACAGTCTTATTGTAACCCGTTCCAACAGTCCCCCTGATGTAAAATAACCCCGCGTATTTTCGTCCGCTCCTCGACCTCCTCCTACACCCCATGCAGGTTTTAGCTGAGTTTTAGATTTCGTTTTTCGATGGAACTCTGAGTTCACCCTGCGAGAGAATTTCAAATCGACTGAAAAGTGATTTTCTTTGTATATAATATATATCTGTGATTGAGTTTGCGTCTGTCCAGTTAATTTGTCTGTCTCTCCACCAATCCTTTCATTTATCTGCTTGTCTATTTTACATAGATATTTTTATTTTATCTGTTTATGTTCTTTTGTTTTTCTCTTTGAGTCTGTCTCCTCATTTTATTTGTCTGTTTCTATTTATTTGTCTCTGTATCTCGATCTATCTCTAAATAAAATTATTGTCCCGTTCGCATCTGTCCATTTATCGAGCGTTTCTATATATCGTCTGTCTATCCTTTTGATTTATCTGTTAGTATCTCTCTACCTATCTGTTCCTTTATCTGATGAATCTATCTTTTTTTTAATCTGTCAATATTTCTTATTTATACATTTGCTTTATCTATCTATTCTTTTATTTTTCGGTTCGAGTCTGTCTATCCATCTGTCTGTCTATTAACCCTTTTATTTTCCCGTTTGAGTCTATCTATCTTTCTATATAGAACGATAGAGTCAAAGCGAAAAAGTACATAAATATATTTTTTTTCTCTCTCTCTTTGAGTCTATCGTTATATTTTTTATTTCGCTTTTTGGGCCTACCTATCCTGTTAATTTGTCTGGGCCTCTATCCGTCTGTCGTCTTATTTATCTGTTCGAGTTTGTCCAACGTTTTTTTAATTTATCCGTTTGAATCTAACAATCATTTTCATTTTTCTGTGCCTCTCTATCAAACCGTTTATGTATCCCAGTCTGTTTATCTATTTTTATATACCTACCTACAAATATTTTTATTTATCTTTTTCTGACTTTTTTAATTTATTCGTTCCTTTCTGTATATATAAATCTCACCATCTGTATATCCATCTTTTTTCTGTTCGAGTCTGTCTTTTCTAATCTATCCGTCTGCCTATCTATCTATTTATCTCTCTATCTATATATGTATCTATCTTACATCTCCCTCTCCCTCCATCAGTCTATCTCTCTCTATCTATCTATCCCCTTTATTTATCTGTTTCTATTTATTCATCTCTCCATCTATCTGTCCATCTTGCCTCTATCTATCCTTTTATTTATCTGTTTGAGTATGTCTATCCTTTTCTCTTTTTTTCAAATTTATCTATTCGCATTTCTGTCCCTTCACTTATCTCTGTCTCTCTCTGAATCCTTTTATTTATCAGTTTGCTTCTGTCTATCAATCTATCCGTCTCTATATAAGCGTGTGTTGATCAGACCGAGAGATTAGGCGTTTTGTTTTTCTTGGAAAAAAATATTTCCCCGGGAATATTTCGGGATAAATTTATTCCGACGCTGCGCGCTCGGCAGCTTAAGTTTTCAGTAAATTCCCCCAAACATAGGCAAAACGAACCCGAGAGAAAGTAGGGGTGTTGCAGGATGGTGGAGTTTATGAGTGTGGAAGGGTGAAGGAGAAATATTAAGTTGCCTTTAAATCGTTAACTCGCCGTGAGCTGCGAGTGCTATTGCCGAGAGCTGTGCATTTTTCTCATTCTCGCAGCGAATGAGAGAGAGAGAGAGAGAGAGAGAGAAAAACGGGCTGCTTTGTTCGTTAAATGTGATGTTTGCTCTACTATTTCGGAACCAGGGATTTTCTCGACTCAAAAAAAAATGTGCTGCGTATGTGTGAGAGAAAGAGAGAGACAGTTCGAGTTATCCAGGCTGCAGCAGAATTTAAACGGCGCGTTTTGAAATACGGACGAATGGGCTAAACAAAACAAAAATATAAAAAAAAACATACTCTAAACAGGGCAGAGATAATAAGGTGTAGAGCTGGGTGAAGACAGCAGGCCAAGGAGCATCATAGGAGCAGGAAGGCTGACGTTTCGGGCCTAGACCCTTCTTCAGAAATCCGGGGGGGGAGCAGGGTAATTTCTTCCGGGTAGGCGTCCTTAGAAGAGGATTCGCAGTGGCGTTAAAATTGTTTCAGAGATGGTAGGAACTGCAGATGCTGGAGAAGCTGAGATGACAAGGTGTAGAGCTGGATGAACGCAGCAGGGGCCAAGCAGCATCAGAGGAGCAGGAAGGCTGACGCTTCGGGCCTGCAGGGGAGTTGGTTGCAAGTTTGGAGCGAGTGATATAGGAGAAGGGAAGGAAATTCACTCTTTCTCTCACTCTCCCTTTCTCTCTCTCACACACATATACGGAAACACACACGCACTGTCTCTCACACATACACAATCAGACACATAAGCACCAACGAACACACACACACATGCATACACGCACAGACATGCACACACATACCTGCACATACGCACAGACACACATATACACACATGTACAACGCACACATGCATACAGACACAAACAGGCACACATATATAAACACGCATTCAAACGCACGCACATACAAACACTCTGGCGTAAACATATTCACACACATACACACATGTACAACACACACATGCGCACAGTCGCACATGGGCACACATAAACAGACACAAATACATGCATTCGAACGCATACTCATACAAGCACACACTGACACACGCTAACACACACACACACAAACACACACACACACACACAAACATACACACGCGCGCACACACACACACAAACACACACACACAAACACACACATACACAAACAGATCCACGCACACACAGACACACGCATTCACAGGCACACATACACACACACATTGTAACGCGCGCACACACTGACACACACACGCACAGACGCACACACGGCTTTCGGATTTGAATGGAAATGCCCCAGGCCTAAACTGGACAACATTCCATCAGGAATATTGCCTTTCCCCAATCTGGTTTTATTTAGGAGTAGGGGAGAGGGGATGGGGAGTTAGAGAGGCGAGAGTGGGGTAGAGGCTGGGGCGTGGGTTTACCTGCTGGTTAAAAAAAACCGTTTTTTCTCCTAAAACAATACGATATTTCTCTTCACATTTCTTGTTCGACTTTGTGTATGTTTGAGAAGCGTCTCATTTTTGTGTGTCTATTTGGGACGGGACTTGTTTGTGTCTTTTTGTTAGATTGTGAGGGACATATGTTTATATGTGTTTGAGGGTGACGAAGAAATTTCTGTGACTTTCTTGGGGAGAGGGGATGCTTTTATGGTGTGAATGTTTGAGGGAGAGGAGGAATTTTTGTGCCTGTGTGATAACGGGGGTGAAATCTTACCCATTTATTTGCGGTAACATTTGGGGCGCGTGAGATAGCGAGGGAGAGTCTATGTGTCTGTGTCCGTACGTTGATGTCTGTCAGAGTGTGCGTCTGTGTCTCTCTGTGTGTGGGAGGTAGAGAAATTGTGTGTGCATGTGACAGAGACAGACAGCGTATGTATCTATGAGTTGGAGCGACAGATAAAGTGTCTATGTGTGTGTGCCTGAGTGAGACAGTGTGTGAGAGAGACAGCGTGTGTGTGAAAGTGTGAATGTGCAAGAGAGTGTGTGTGTTTTGTCTGTGTGAGAGACAGAGTGCCTGTGAGTGCATGAGAGTGTGCTTGTGAGAGAATATGTATGTGTGAGAGTGTGCGAGGGAGAGAATTTGTGTGTGTGAGAGAGTTTGTATGTGTGAGTGTGAGATAGTGAATGGGAGAGTATGTAAGAGAGTGTATGTGGGAGAGAGTGTGTGAGCGAGAGTGAATGTGTATGAGATAGCGTATGTGTATATGTGAGACAGAGCGTGAGACAGTGTGTGACAGTGTGAACGTGTGTGTGAGAGTGTCTGTGTGAGAGAGAGTGTGTGAGAGAGAGAGTGTGTATATGTGAGACAGAGCGTGAGAGAGTGTGAAAGTGTGTGTGAGAAAGAGAGACTGTGAGAGAAAGTGTGTGTGTGAGAGAGAGTGCGTGCGTGTATATGTGAGACAGAGCGTGAGTGTGAAAGTGTGTGTGTGAGAGAGAGACTGTGTGAAAGTGTGTGTATAAGTGTGTGTCTGTGAGAGACAGTGTGTGTGAGAGAGAGTGTGAGTGTATGTGAGAGTGTGTGCGTGTGAGAGAGTGTGTGAGAGACAGTGTGTGTGTGAGAGAGTGTATGTGAGAGTGTGTGTGTGAGAGAGTGTGTGAGTGCGTGTGAGAGAGTGTGTATGTGAGAGTGTATGTGTGTGAGAGAGAGTGCGTGAGAGAGAGTGTATGCGTGAGTGTGTGTGAAAGAATGTATGAGAGAGAGTGTATGCGTGAGTGTGTGTGAGAGAGACTGTGTGAAAGTGTGTGTATGTGTGTGTCTGTGAGAGACAGTGTGTGTGAGGGTGTATGAGAGTGTGTATGTGAGAGTGTGTGTGTGAGAGAGAGTGTGTGCCAGAGAGAGTGTATGAGAGAGAGTGTATGAGGGAGAGTGTATGCGTGAGTGTGTGTGAGAGAGAGAGTGTGTGAAGCGGGCCGTTTTGTTTAACGACATGGCATCATACAAACGTCAGATAGCTGCCCTGTTTTATAAGATCCTCCCGTTCGTTCTGACACAGAATGGGCGTGGGTCGCGAAGGAATTAAAGGTCCTTTCCTCGGCCTCAAGACTCTGATCAGTAAGAATAGTAATTTATTTAATTCGTCGTTTTTTTCACGATTATATATTCAGTATCCGTGGGTTGACGAAATGTATAGACGTTTCAAAAACATAACACGATGTATTTTTACACGTATCTAGATATGAGACAGCGGTCGGTGTATCTCGGGAGAAATCTTCAGTCATCATTACGAAAGGAATATTTGCGAAAAAGTCGAAAGGGTTGAATTACTGGGAAAAAAAAATAGATTTATTGCCTTGAGATTTGTTTACGGTCGAACTGAAAACGGAGATGGGGAGACCGCGAGACGGAAAGAGAGGAGATGGAATGGAGGAAGAGACAGAGAACGGCGCAGAGAGCGGAAATGGGAGGGAGGTGAGGAGAGAGAGGAATAGCGCGGCGGAGAGAGCTAGAGGAAGGGTTGAGAAGACGGGAGGGAGGGAGCGATAGAGAGACTCAGAGAGGGGAAGGGATGAGAAGCAGGGAGGGAGAGAGAGAGAGACGCAGAGAGGGTCAGAGAGAGAGCGGGAGGGGAAGGGATGAGAAGGAGGGAGGGTCAGAGAGAGATGCAGAGAGGAACAGAGAGAGAGCGAGAGAGGAAGGGATGAGAAGCAGGGAGGGAGAGAGAGAGAGAGACGCAGAGAGGGTCAGAGAGAGAGCGAGAGGGGAAGGGATGAGAAGGAGGGAGAGAGCGCAGAGAGACACATAGCGAGACGGGTTGTCGGGGGGGGGGGTTTGGGGGAGGGATGAGGCAAAAAGAGATGGAGAAAGAGACGCCGAAGTGGGAGAGAGAGAGAGGAGAGGAGGTGGAAGGGAGAGCGGTAGAGAGAAAGAGAGAAGACGCTAGCGATAGAAATAGAGAGGATGAGAGAGAACGAGAGAGGGAGGGAGATGCAGAAATAGAGAAAGAGTGAGAGCGGGGAATGAAGCGAGAGACTGTCATAGAGCGCTGTGGGGGTGGGGGAGGGGAATAGGAAGGATAGCGGGGGGGGCGGTGGAGGGAGGGCTATTCACACATCGAAGGGTTTGGGGAGGAGGAGATAAGTGGGGAAGACGGAAGCATAGAATTAGTGTGTCTATTCTTGGAACAGAAAAGGGACTGATGAAGGGAATTCTGAGGGCTAGACGTTGACGTGAGACTAGTCAGCGGGTCTGTTCTGCACAAACCACCCACCCCCCACCCACCCAACATAACAGCCCCCTCCCGGGTTCTTAAACCCAGCCTGTGAGGGTAGTGGGGAGGAGGATGGTCCTTAAGACAGAGATATTTAGGGTCCCAGGTTACTGGGCCTCACTGAGTCACTTCCTACCACCGCCTGTAGGGGAGGGGGGAGCGAGAGAGTCAGAGAGAGTCAGAGAAAGAGACGGGCAGGGAAACTGGGAGAGGGAGGGAGGGAGTCACAGAGAGGAGAGAGACAGGCAGGCAGAGAGGGAAAGGGAGACAGACAAAGACACACAGAGGGAGAGAAAGGGAGACATTGGAGATAGAAACAGAGAGAGGAAGAGACAGACAGACAGAGACAGAGAAAGAAGGATAGAAAGAGACATAGAGAGAGAGAGACTCAGAGAAAGGGAGGCAGATAAAGAGAGGAAGAGACAGACAGACAGACAGAGACAGAGAAAGAAGGATAGAAAGAGACATAGAGAGAGAGAGATTCAGAGAAAGGGAGGCAGATAAAGAGAGGAAGAGACAGACAGACAGAGAAACGCAAAGCGGGGTGGACAGAGTGAAAGATAGAGACAGGGAGACGTTGAGAGAAACAGAGAGCACTGGAGACGAAGACATACAGAGAGACGCAAACAGAAAGAGACAGGCAGAGAGACATGAAGAGACAGAGTCAGAGAGAGAGGGAGTGACAGAGAGACACAGACAGAGACGGGGGAAAGACAGAGAAACGCAAACAGAGACAGAGTGGAAGACAGAGGCAGGGACATGTAGAGATACAGAGAGAGAGAGTCAAAGTGAAAGAGGGAGACAGAGAGAAAGAGAGACGGACAGACAGACAGATTCAAAGGACAGAGGAGGATAAGCAGAGGCAGGCGGGGAGCGAGAGGGAGAGAAACAGATAAAGTGACACACGGTAGGGGGAAGGTAAGAGATACAGAGAGGCAGGAGACAGGGATGACATGAGAGACACAGTACAAATGTAGGGGGGAGAGAGAGAGAGGGTTACAGATGGACAGACGGAAGGTGAGAGTCACATGGATGAAAAGAGACATACAGCAAAAGGAGAAGTGATGGACAGAGAGGCAGGGCACGGGGAGAAGGAGAGCAAGACAGATTGGAGATAGAGAGGGAGACAGGGACAATGAGAGTGAGACAGAAAAGAGAGAGAGAGAGCGGTATGGAGAGAGGGAGACAGACAGAATGGAAGGGAGAGAGCAATACAAAGAAAGAAAGGAGAGTCAGAATGGGAGAGAGACACAGAGAGAGATGATGAGAGGGAGACAGAGAGCCACAGAGAGAGATGATGAGAGGGAGACAGAGAGCCACAGAGAGAGATGATGAGAGGGAGACAGAGAGCCACAGAGAGAGATGATGAGAGGGAGACAGAGAGCCACAGAGAGAGATGATGAGAGGGAGACAGAGAGCCACAGAGAGAGAAAGTCTTATACAAAGTTGAATGGCGATTGAAATGCCACTCTGTTCAAACTACACAATATCCTCAGCCACAGAAACCAACCACACACGTCAGCTGCCCTATTAACACTAACCCTAACCCAACCCCATTTTCTCCTCGACCTCTCCCCTTCCACCCTTCCCCCTCCCACCTTCAACGCTTTGCCCCATCTCCAACTGCTCTGAGACTCTGCGATGGCTGGTCTCAATCGAAACCTCAGAAATCGAAACCACATGGGCGCTCATCTCCCCCAACCCCACCCTCAGCCCCAGTCCTCCTGCATGTCCACCCAACCAAACTCCAGTCTCCCTAAAAAAAAATCCTCTCGTGTCCTAAATAAAGACAGGCTAGCAGCAAAGAAATTACAGAGAGGTAGCTGGATAGATAGATAAACAGAGATTGATTGATAGATGGATAAATATTTAGACGGATAGATGAATGGATAGTTGGATGGATTGATAGACCCATAAACAGACAGATGGATTGACTCAAGGACAGACAGATAGATAAATAGACACGTAGATGGACAGATAGATAGATAGACCGACAAGAACCAAAAGAACTGGGATGTTGTAAATCAGGAACAAAAACAGAAGTTGCTGGAAAAGCTCAGGAAGTCTGGCAGCATCTGTGGAAGAGAAAACAGAATTCACGTTTCGGGTCCAGTGACTCTTGCTCAGATAGACAGGCAGACAGACTGATATATAGATGCACGGTTTGAACTGAGTGGCACTTCAACTGTCATTCAAGACAGGCAGATCTGTCTGTGTTTTCCTTATCTGTACATTTATGAGTGTTTGTGAGTAATTCCGTGTGTTTATGTATGCTCCTGTAGAGTTTGTACGTTTGTCTTTCTGCTTCTCTGCGTGTATGCGCGCGTCTGTGTTTTTCTGAGCGTCTCTGCGTGGTTCTGCGTGTGTGTTCCTATGTATGTTTTTTGCGAGTTTTGTGTGCGTCTGTATGTGTTTCTGAGTGTGCCTCTCTGTGTGTTCATGTATGTTTCTGTGCCTGTCTCCGTGTCTGTTTCTGTTCGTGCTTGTTTGAATGATTGTCTGTTTCTGTTAATGGACGGGTCAATATTTGTGTGTTTCCGTACATGGGATTTGTTGTGAATGTTTCTGCTTATGTGAGGGTCCTTCTGCAAATGTTTATGTGCTCCCGTGCGTGGGTGTAGCTGTGTGTGCATAGAGAACATAGAACATAGACAGTGCAGGCCCTTGGGCCCACGATGTTGTGACGACCCATTATCCTACTAAGATTAAACTACTCTGTATGCCCTTCATTTCACTTTCACCCATGTGCCTATCCAAGAGTAGCTGAAATGCCCTCAGCGTATCTGACTTTACAGCCACTGCTCTCTGTGTAAAAATCCCACTCTCTGACATCTCCCCAAGACCTTCCTCCAATCACCTTAAAATTATAGCCCCTCCTGATAGTCATTTCCTCCCTGGGAAAAAAAAAGTCTGGGACTATCCACTCTATGTATGCCTCTCAGCATCTTGTACACCTCTATCAAGTCACCTCTCATCCTTCTTCACTCCAATGAGAAAAGCTCTAGCTCCCTCAACCTTTCCTCATAAGACCTGCCCCCCAGTCCAGGCAGCGTCCTGGTAAATCTGCTCTGCACCCTCTCTGAAGCTTCCACATCCTTCCTATAAATGAGGGGACCAGAACTGAACACAATATTCCAACTGTGGTCTAGCCAGGGTTTTATAGCGCTGCAGCATAACCCCGCGGCTCTGTAACTCAACACTCCACACTCCCGCCCCCCGCCCCCGGGCCCTTCGCGCCTATGTTTGCATTTCTGTGAACGAGTGCGCGCTTCTGTTTGTGCACCCACTGTGCGAGTTCCTGCCTGTGTGTTTGACCTTACCTCTGACTCTCCGCCTGTGTGTGTTTTCCTGGTGCTAGGTGTGTCTCTGCCTGTGCCTGTGTGTGTGTGTGTGTGTGTGTGTGTGTGTGTGTGTGTGTGTGTGTGTGTGTGTGTGCATGTGTATTTTCCCGGTTCTATATGGTGTCTTCATGTTTTTGGCTGGTGCCTCTCTCTCTTTCTCTCTCTCTCTCTGTTTGGTACTTGTGAGAACTTAAACCGACAGGGAGGGGGCTGGGTAAAAACCCTTGGGCCTGGGGTTGGGGATGAGTGTGGTGGGGTGGTTGGGAGGTGGGGTGCGGGTGTTGGGGCCAGGCAATATTTATGTCACCCTCCACTGCGCCGTCCAACCTCCCTCATCCCCCTTCTCTAGCGCTGTGGAGTGGGACGGGAAGGGGGGCGCCGGAGAGAGCGAGGGAGAGAGGGGGAAAATTATCCGGACTATGAATGAAAACCTCGGTTTGGGAAGAGCATGAGTCAAGTTCTGTCAAGTTTATCAACTTCGAAAAACCAGTCGAGCCACCCCCGCCTCCCACCAACACCCCCACTCCCATAAATACTTCCTTCTATAAGATAAAGAGTTGTATATAAGAGAGAGCAGTCCCGCCGACGTAAACACGTTACACTGCCCTTGCAGTAACAGTTAATTTCGACTGTTTCATGATCTCAAGGACAAAACCGTGACAAAGGAGTTTATACACGGGCTCTCTTCGACAAACACTTTCCCCCCCCCCCCGCCCCCACCCCCGCCGCCAACCCGTAACCGCCATCATCTCCTCTACCCCCTCCTGCTTCCGTCTCTGCCACAGCCCACTTTTTATGATAGAGCAAAGCCGCCCCCCCCCCGCCCACCAGCCAACCTTCCTCTTCTCTCTCTTTGTCTGTCCGTTTCTGTCTCTGTCTTTTTTTTTCTCTTTCTCTACGCCTCCCTCTCTCAGTCTGAGTACCCCGCTTTGTGTCTCATTTTCTGTCTGTCTCTCTACGTCTCTGCTTCTCTGTCTGTCTCCATCTCTCTGTCTCTCTCTCTGTGTCTCCTATCTCTGTTCCCGCATCTCCCTCTGTCTCTTCGTGTGTGTCTCTCAGTGCCTCTCCCTACGCCTCTGCCTCTCTCTCTCTCTCTCTCTCTCTCTCTCTCTATCTGCCCTCTTTCTCTCTGTTTCCACATTTCCTCTGTCTGTGTTTTCTGTCTGTCCCTCTGCCTCGATCTCACCGCCTCTTTCGCTCTCACTCCACGCCTCCCTGTCTCCCTCTAACCATCGTTCTGTTCTTTTTCTGAGTGTATTTTGCGGGGTGGGGGGGGGTGTCGGCATTTCTTTTGAAGCAGAAAGTCGTTCGTATGAAAAATGAACTTTCTGAGGCAGTGGTGGGTTGTGGGCACAGTTACAGCATTTAAAAGGACATTTGGGTAAGTACATGAATGGGAAAGGTTTGGATGGATATGGGCCAGGAGCAGGCAGGCGTGGGACGAGTTTAGTTTGGGATTATGGTCGACACAGACTGGTTGGGCCGAAGGGTCTGTTTCCGCGCGGTGTGACTCTATGAGTCTTTATTTCTGTTTCAGTGCTTACCTCTGTCTGCCTCACTCTCTCTCTCCCCTTTCTCCCTATCTCTATCTCCTTCTGTCTGTCTCTCCCTCTCTCTGTATGTCTATGTTTCGCGCTCTCTTTGTCTCTCTCCCTCTCTGGCTCTGTCTCTGTCTCTCTATCTCTCCCTTTCCCTCTCTCTCCCGCACCCCTTTCTGTCACTCCCTCTCCATCTGCCTGACTCTCTCTATCTGCCTCTCTTTCTTTCTCTGATTGTCTCTATCTGTTTCTGTCCGTCTATCTCTTACCCTGTCTGTCTCTTCCTGTTTTTTTCTCTCTGTCTCTCTGTGTGGTGTGTGTGTGTGTGTGTGTGTGTGTGTGTGTGTGTGTGTGTGTGTGTGTGTGTGCCTTTTTTGTTGAATTCTGAGGAAGGAATATTCAAATTAGAGCTAAGATTCTTGAGATTTAAGATGATATACCACCTACGTGACAATGTATTTTGCTTCAATATTCATGCACATAAACACGTGTGTGCGCATTCCTATTTTATATATATAAGTATTTATATAAATGTATATAATGGACCAATATCTGAGTTGGTTGTAATTGCATTTATATTTAATAGGTGAAATGTATATAAATATATCTCTATATATCAGAGCATTTATAAAGAGATAGTATATCTCTTCATATCAGAGATATTCATATCATGTGAACAGTTGTGTGAACTTCACTTGGAGATTTCGCGGTTGTATTTCTGAATTATTTCATAAAACCGAAAGAAATGAGTTCCATATGAATTCGTGCATTTTTTTTATTTTGAGGTTTAAGGAAAATGTACTTAATCATCTATTTCCTTCTTCCTCTCTACTCACGCTCATAGATGGACGCAGACAGAGAGAGAGAGCGAGGGGGAGAAATAGGAGGTAGAGGGGGAAGAGAGAGTGGGGGGGGGGAGAGACAAGGCAAGACTGAAAGAGACGGAGAGGGGGACACAGATTGGGGGAGGCAGTGAGAGACGGAGACGGAAAACAGAGAGAACCCAATATAGGCAGACCTTTCTCTCCAGAATTTGAGATATCAGCCACCCCCACCTCCCCCCACCCCCTTCCCGCCTTGTTTGTGAAGGAAGTACAGTGAAGGTTTTGCACATTAATTCCTGTGATAACAGGCCTGGTGCACGTGGAGAGACCGGGTCGCTTAGGGATATATTGACTGTAATTTAGAAAAAATGATTTGGGTGATGCATGGGGGGGCGGGGTGGTGAATCTCTTAGAAACCTGTAAAATTCTAACGGGACAAGGTGGGATGGGAGGGGTGAGACGCAGGAAGGAAGTCCCCCGATGAACGGGATGGAGAGATTTCCGCAACGAGGGAATTATAGTCCGAAGGAGACAGGGTAAGACTGAGATGAGGAGGAATGCCTTCGCCCCGATTGGTTGGTGTTAGTTGGGTTGGGGGGTTTGGGTGGGTGGGTGTTGGGGGTAGAAGGCTCGTGTGTGTGTAACCTGTGGAATTCTCTGCCACGGTAAGCGGTCAGGGCCAAAACATCGAATGTCTTTGAAGAGGGGTTAAACATAGAGGCGCTAGAGAGGTTGAAGGGTGCAGGGAGAGACAACGGGGACAGGGGACGATCAGCTGCGATCCTATTGAATGGCACAGCAAACTCCGGGGCACTAATGGCCTATCTTCTACGCTTCAGTCTTTTTTTTAAGAAAAGAATTCTAGACCAACGACTGCGTCTTTTGCACTAACATTTGTATTTAACAACTGATATGCACACGCCCTTGAGTTTGTCGGCAGATCGGAACAAGTAAGCTGTTGTGTGAATTTCATTTGGCGATTTTGAGGTTGCATTGATGAATTATTTCGTAAGATCTTCCTGTCTTTTGATATGCACACGCATATATGATGCATACATGAATGTATTTATATATGTTGACAGGCCAGACTGGGTACG
>NW_026728191.1:65000-82500 GCF_030684315.1 Stegostoma tigrinum | reverse complement strand
GTCTATGACTGAGTTGATTAGAACTCGTTTCCTGGCTGTGACTGTTTGGGAGGGGGTTGGGTCAGTGTCTTTGAGGGAGGAGGTGTCGCTTGCTGGGCCTCTCCCCTTATTATTCCCCGGAAACAGTTGGTGATGGCGAGGGCCCGTCTTCCAGGACGGTCTGGATGCGTCGGCGGGTTGGAGCTAGCGTCAGATCTTGATCAAAGTGCGTGCGTGTATTTGAAGTCTTGCGAACGTGTACCGTGGACTGGGCATTTTTATTTCGACTTAGCCTCTCAATTTTCAGTTTGGAAAAACGTGGTGGGAATTATTCTGTCTGCACACGCACGCACACACATGCACACTCAGACACGCACACGCACAAAGACACACAGAGACGCACACGCACACAGACATACACGCATGCACACTCACAAACACACACCGAGAGGCACACAGGCAGAGACACACACACGCACGCAGAAACACATAGATTCAAACATGCAGACACACACACACACACACACAGACACACACACACACACACACATACATACACACGCACGCATACACACACACACACACACACAGACACCCACAGAGATTCACACAGACACACACACATGCTCACACAACAAAAGATCTATCTGTTCTGTTTCTAAGACTGAGGCTTTCTTGGTCTGTCTGGCTGTGTGTGTTTTTTTAACTGTTCTACATGAGTTTGCCGGGCCGCTTTTTCTATTTGTAAACTAGCAGCGGCAGAAGAGAGCGACCCGGATTTATTTTCCAACCTCTGTCTCTCTCCTGGCCGGCCACAAAGCCTTCAAACGTGCTCTCGCCTTGTCTGTTGCTCGACCTCATATTCCTTACTCTGCCTCCTCTCTCTTTCTTTCACGCTGTTTGGGCCGCTCTGTCTCCAACTCCGTCTGCCTCCTTCACTTTCTCTCTTTCACTCTCATCCCTCTGTCTCTCTCTATTTCTATCTCTCCACTCAGTCTCCATCTCTCTTTCTCTCTCTCTCTCTCTCTCTCTCTCTGAGTCCCCCTTTATTTCGCTCGATCTGTGCATGTGTCTTAGCTTCTCTCTCTCTATCCGCCCCTCATTATCCCTTTCTATGTAACAAGCCTCTGGGTCCCTGCGTCGCTGTCTCTCAATCTGTCGCCTTATCTCTCTGCCTCAGTCTCTTTCGTTCAGTATGTTTCTCTCTCTGTCTCTATCCGTCTCTCTCTCACACACACCATCTCTCTTTCTCTCTGCTTGTCTCTCCCTCTCACCCTGTCTGCCTCTCTTTCAGTCTCTATCGGTCTCCGTCTCTTCTGTTGCTTTCTGCCCGTCCCTCTCTTTCTCTCTGTCTGTCTGGCTCACTCCGTTTGTTTCTCTCTCTCTGTGTCCCTGCCCATCTCTGCCCCCAAAGGAAGTTACGGGCCTCGGCAGGGAATCCCAGGACGTTTTACATCGAAGTTAGACATTCCACAAACTGCTATCTATCATTCCTGAGAAAGCAAGAACTGCAGATGCTGGAGAATCCGAGATAACACAGTGTGGAGCTGGATGAACACAGCGGGCCAAGCAGCATCAGAGGAGCAGGAAAGCTGACGGCCCGAAACGTCAGTTTTTGTGCTCCTGAGATGCTGCCGTGTTTTTCCAGCTCCACACTTTGTTATCTATTATTCCTGCTGCGTTTGCCAGCGACGCTCTCTCCATGTCTCGCCTTACCCTTAAATCTTGAGATGCCTCGCTGTCCCTCTCTGTCTGCATTTTTCTGAGTCCGTCTGTCTCCTCACACCGCGAAACCCACACACCTCCACCCCCGCCCCCCCCCCCGCCACAACTTACCAACACAGCGCCCACCCCGGGTTCGTTTCTGTCTTTCTCTCTCGCCATCTTCACACCCTACCCCTCCAACTACCTGTTCCTTTCTGTCTGTCTCTCTGTCTGTATCATCTGCATCTCCCGCACCTCTGCGCCTCTCTCGCGTCTGTCTCTCTGTCTCTCTCCTTCTGTCTTCTGTCTTTGTTTTTTTTCTCCCTCGTCGCTCTCTCCCTCTGTCACTCTCTCTCTTTCTCCGTTTCTCTCTTTTTGTCTCTCTCTCTCTCTCTCTGTTCCTGTCTCTGTCTCTCTGCTTTTCGTTCCCTGTCGGTCTTCCCTCGTTCTGCCTAAATGTCTGTCTCATCTCTCTTTTTCCCGATCGTCACTGATTCATCCTATCGATCGAACATGTATCTATCTATCTATCTATCTATCTATCTATCTATCTATCTATCTATCTATCTATCTATCTATCTGTCTGCCTATCTGTCTATCTATCTAACTATCTATCTATATATCTATCTATTTAACTATCTATCTGTCTGTCTATCTATCTGTCTGCTTATCTATCTATCTATCTATCTATCTATATTTATCTGTCTATCTATCTATCTATCTATCTATCTATCTATCTATCTATATTTATCTGTCTATCTATCTATCTATCTGTCTATCTGTCTGTCTATCTATCTATCTATTTATCTATCTGTCTGTCTGTCTATATATCTGTCGATCTATTTATCTAGTTATCTATCTATCTACCTATCTATATCCATCCAATCTCTGTGTACCTATGATAATAAAATGTGGGGCTGGATGAACACAGTAGGCCCAGCAGCATCTCAGGAGCACAAAAGTTGACGTTTCGGGCCTAGACCCTTCATCAGAGGATGATGAAGGGTCTAGGCCCGAAACGTCAGCTTTTGTGCTCCTGAGATGCTGCTGGGCCTGCTGTGTTCATCCAGCCTCACATTTTATTATCTTGGATTCTCCAGCATCTGCAGTTCCCATTATCTCTGCGTATCTATGTTTGTTTGTGTGTCTATGTGAGTATATGTATGTGATTGTGAGTGCGTGTGTGTGTGTGTGTGTGTGTGTGTGTGTGTGTCTGTGTGGGTGTGTGTGTGTGTGTCTGTGTGGGTGTGTGTGTGTGCCTGTGTGTGCGTGTTCTTGCAGGCCAGTTGTCCTAAACATTCTCTTTGCTAAGGCCTTTCGAAGATGAAAAAAAGAGTAGAAAACGACACGCTGGGCGCCTGGTTGAAGTTTTGTTGGTAATTCTGAAGTCAGTTTAACGCTCCGAGCTTTTGCACGGGGTTGCTCCCGACTGTCCCTCCTTGACTGAGAGCGACAATAAAGATCCCGTTCGAGGTTTACGGGAACGATATGGATAGTGTTTATAGCCACCGAGCGAGAGACCACAGCAGTTATTAACAGCAAATGTAACACACTAAGGATGCCCGGGAATCTCTCATTGACTGTCACGTTGTTCTATAAAGATTTTTTGAACGACCGTTTTTTGACGACCCCCTCCAACAATATCGCCGACTGCAATGTTTGGGGGCGGGCCTGGGGGTGAGGGGGGGTGGGGTGGTGGACAGGGGTGAAGAGTTGGAATCGGGCCCTCTCGGTATTCAGTGAACGCTCCCCGCCGTCCTATTATAATGTGAACTTTGGAAGCATTTAGCGTTCGCTGTGAGAACAAGAGACCGGCCTAACCTTGTTTTAAGACATTGCACCATTAACTGTCTTTTCAACTCCGTCCCCTCCACCCCGCCCCCGACTCTTTTTTTTTTAATTTGAAAGTGTTTCCCCCTCTCTCTCTCTCTCTCTCTCTCTCTCTCTTTTTAAATGTTTTTGTCTCTCCCTTGCATCCTTCTTTATGCTCACCTTTTCTCGGCTGTATGTCCCCACTCTCTCTCTCTATCCTTACCTATTTTAAAACTGCTGTTCTCCACCCCCTAACTTGGTCTCTCCCCTGCCTTCCTTTTTTTAAACAAATCACACTCTCTGCCTCTCTCACTGTCTCTCTCTCTCTGTGTCTCTGTCCCTCAGTCTCTCTCTATCTCTCAGCGTCTCCGTCTCTCTCTCTCTCTCTCTCTATCTCAGCGTCTCCGTCTCTCTCTCTCTCTGTCTCTCTCTCTCTCTCTCTATCTCTCAGCGTCTCCGTCTCTCTCTCTCTCTCTCTCTCTCTCTCTCTGTCTCTCTCTCTATCTCTCTATCTGCTTCTCTGCCTCTTTTTCTCTTTCTGTCCTTCCTTTTTTTTCAAAAAATATTGACTCTGTCTCCCTATCTTTCTTGATTCTTCCTTTCTTTCCTAAGTTGACTCCCTGGCTCTACCCTTTTTCTATTTATCTCTCCCTGTCTCTGTCTCTTCCCCTTTATTTTCTTTCTCTGTCTCTCTCTCTCTCTATTTCTCTCTTTGCCCTTCCATTTTTTTTAAATTGACTCTCTCTCCCTGGTCCTTCTTGATGCTTCCCTGATTTTTTTTTCTAAATTGACCTCTGTCTCTGTTTCTCTTTCTCTCCTCCCCACTTTATAAATTCTCTCTCTCTCTCTCTCTGTTAATCCCTCTCTATCCTTACCTTTCATATGTTGACTCCGTCTGTCACTCTTCCTGCTTACCTACTTTTTAATTGACTTTCCCTCTCCCTATTTTTATCTATCCACCCACTTTTAAAAATTCTCTCCTCTGCCTTCCTAATTAAGTCTCTCTGCCTCTCTCTCAGGCTCTCTCTCTCTCTCTTTCTTCCTGTCTCTGTCTGTTTTCACCTCGTTGTCTCTCTCGCTGTTTCTATCATTAACTATTTCTGAACTGACTTTCTCTCTTTCTAGTTTTTTCCATCCTTCAACTTTTTAAAACTGTCTCTCGTTCTATCTTCACTGCCTTCCTTTTCTTAAAATTTGTCTCCCTCTGTCTGCATGTCCTTGCCTTTTAAACTAACTCTCTCTCTCTTCCCTCCTTCTCTCTCTCTCTGTGCCTGTGTATCTCTCTCCCTTCCTCTTTCTCTCTGTCTCTCTTTCTCCCTCTGTCTCTGTCTCTCTATCTCTGTCTCTCTCTGCCCTTCCTTTTTTAAAAATTGACTTTCTCTCTCCCTATTTTTCTCGATCCTCCACTTTTTAAATTGTATCTCTCACACACTTTCTCTCTCTCTTTATCCCTTCTGTGCTTATTAAATGCCTTTCATTCTCCCATTTTTAATGTTTTAACCATTTTCTTCTCTTTCTAATTTCCTTCATCTTTCTCTTTCCCTGTTTTTGTAATCAAACCCCTGTCTGTGTCCTTCCTGCATTTGTTAATTAATCATCTATCCAACCATCTCTCCACATTTTATGAATTACTCTATCTCTCTTCTTTGTTTATTAATTTACAAACACATCCTCTCTCGGTCTATTTCCTCTCTTTTCTGTTAATTGACGATACCTAGTTCCCTTTTTACTTGACTGTCTGTCTGTCTTTCTCTCCCTTTCCTTATCCCTCTCTCCAATTCTCTTGGTCTGTCTCTTTTTTTTCCTTCTTTCTCTCTCTCCTTTGTCATTCTCGCTCTCTGTCTCTCGCTCTGTCTCTCTCTCGCTCTCACGCTCTCTCTCTATCTCTCTTGGACTCCTTCTTTCATTTTCCCTCTCTCTGTATTCTGTCTGTCTCTCTGTCTGTCTTTCTCCTTATGTGATTGTGTGTGTATATGTGTGTGTCTCTCTCTCCCTCTCACTCCTCTCTGTCGTTCTCTCTGCCTCACTGTCTCCATCTCCTTCTTTCGTTTTTCCTCTCTATCTCTGCCCCTCTCTCTGCCTGTGTCTGTCTCTCTTCCTCAGTGTGTGTGTGTGTGTGAGTGTCTCTCTCTTACACCGCCCCCCTCCCCTGCTCTGTCTGTCTATCTTTCTCTCTTTCTCTGTCTCTCTCTCTCTCCATCTCTCTAGGTCTCCCTGCTTCGTCTTCCTTCTCTCCGTCAGGGTTTGTCACTTTCCATCTTTTTTTTCTCTTTCTCTTTGTCTCTTTCTCTCTGGCCTCCGTCTGCCTCCATATGTCTCTTTGTGTCCTTATTTTTTTTCTACATTGCCTTTCTATCTAATATTATTCCCTCCCCCATACGCTTCGGCCTTTCCGCCTCCCTCTCTCTGCCGTCCCTCTACGTACTGAGCCCCTCTCTCTTCACGTCTCCCGGCATTTGTCTCTAAAGCCACTCCAGCATTTCTCTCTCTCATGCGTTAAAACTCTTCTGCTAAGTAGGAAGCCTCATTTTCCGTGGAGGGAGGGGGAGAGATTAGCGAGGTGGGGAGCGGGACTTAATTTTGCCACGTGGCTCTGAGACACCAAATGAAACTTCGCCTGCACACCACCACCTCCACCAGCACCCACCACCGCCGCCCCCCCCCCCCCCGCCCACCGCAAAAAATAGACGCATATCACCACCGGCTTTGATGTTGACATTAATCTAAATGAGCAGATACTTTGGTGCGTGCGAGAGAGAGAGAGATAGATATAGAAAATGGTGTCAATATTTTTAGATCATTGGAGAGGACTGGGTAGGTGCGGTCGGGGTTGGGGAGGGGGGGGGTAGTGCGGCCCGGAGGGGCGGTCAATGTCTGTTACTCTGACCAATTACCACTCGGACTTCCACTTGGGTCATGAGAACCGGGAGATGTTCGCGGGCAGGTACTGCCCCTCCGAGGAGGCGGCTTCCCCCCGCCCCCGGCTCGGCGTTTGGGGGTCACGGGGCAAGCAAGTAGGACGGAGAGGGTGCTGGACAGCGGCGACTTTCCTCCCCCTGCCTCCTCGCCCGGCCTCGCCGGAGACAGCGCCCCGGTTTTCCCCAGCCCCTGGCTGGCGGCCCCCTCTCCCGGCCTCCTGCGCGCTTACCCTCCGCCGCCTCGCCCCCGTGGTTAGCACCTCTGCCCGGGCCCGCTCCCCTGAGAGGCTCCGGGGCCGGACAAGGGGCAGGAGGAGGGGGTTCCAGGTGCCAAGCCTGGAGGCAGAAGCTTCAACGGTTACCTGCGCGCTTCCCCTCCGGCCGGCTGCTCCCCGGGGCAGAGTCCGCTGTGCGGGAGCGGAGGAGCCAACAAGGCGAGACCCGTAAGCGAGAGGCTTGGGGGCTGTGCATTCAGTCCAATGTTCTGCTGTCAGCGTCCAGCGTGGGTTCAGCGAGGCCTTCCGTGTGCGTGTCTGTGTGTGTGTGTGTGTGTGTGTGTGTGTGTGTGTGTGTGTGTGTGTGTGTGAGAGAGAGAGAGAGAGAGAGGGAGATGGGAATTAAATATATGCGAGAGTTGGTGTGCGTGAGAGAGATCGGTTGTGTGTGCGTGAGAGAGCGAGAGAGAGCTGGTGTTTGTGTGTGAGAGAGAGATGTGTGTGAGAGAGAGATGGGTTGTGTGTGAGAGACAGAGATGGGTCGTGTGTGTGAGAGAGAGATAGGGTGTGTGTGAGAGATGGTGCGTGAGAGAGAGAGTGTGTAAGAGACAGGGAGATGGGGTGTGTGAGAGACAGATGGTGTGTCTGAGAAAGATGGTGTGCTTGAGAGAGATTGTGTGTGTGGAAGAGATAGGGTGCGGATGTGTGCGAGATGATGTGCGTGTGAGAGAGAAAGATGGTGAGTGTATGACAGAGATGGTGTGCATGAGAGAGAAATGAGGTGTGCGTGTGAGAGAGATGGGGTGTGTGTGAGAGAGAGGGATAGAGTGTGTGTGAGAGAAAGGTGGGGGGGTGTGTGTGAGAGATAGTGCATGAGAGTGAGTGTGTGTGTGTGAGAGAGAAAGAGAGATGGGGTGTGTGTGAGACAGATGGCGTGTGTGAGAGAGATGGTGCGCTTGAGAGAGAGATTGTGTGCGTGGGAGAGATGGGGTGCGTATGTGAATGACAGAGATGGTGTGTATGACAGAGAAATGGTGTGTGTGTGTGTGAGAGAGAGAGAGATGGGGTGTGTATGAGAGAGAGAGGTGATGTGTGTGTGAGAGAGAAAGATAGTGTGTGTATGACAGAAATGCTGTGTGTGTCAAACAGAGATGGGGTATGTGTGAGAGAGGGATGGGGTGTGTGTGAGAGAGAGATGGTGCATGTGAGAGAGATGGTGTGTGTGAGGCAGATGGTGGGTGAGAGAGATGGTGCATATGAGAGAGGTGGTGTGTATGAGAGATAAGGTGTGTGTGAGAGTGAGAGATGGTGTGTGTGAGAGAGAAAGACGGTGTGTGAGAGAGAAATGGTGTGTGTGTGAGAGATGGTGTGTGTGTGACAGAGAGAGATGGTGCGTGTGAGACAGATGGTATGTGTGAGAGAGTTGGTGTGAGAGAGAGAGAGATGGTGCATGTGTGTGAGAGAGATAGGATGTGTGTAAGAGAGATATGGGGTGTGTGTGAGAGAGAGATGGTGTGTGTGGGAGAGAAATGGTGTGTGTGAGAGAGAAATGGTGTGCGTGAGACAGATGGTGTGTGTGAGAGAGATTGTGTATTTGAGAGAAATGGTGTGTGTGAGAGAGAGATGCTGTGTGTGAGACAGATGGTGTGTGTGAGAGAGATTATGTGTTCGAGAGAAATGGTGAATGTGTGCAAGAGAGAGATAGGGTGTGTGTGTGTGAAAGAGATGGGGGTGTGTGTGTGTGAGAAAAGATGGTGTGTGTGACAGAGCGAGATGGAGAGAGAAGGTGTGAGAGAGAAGGTGGATGTATGAGAGAGATGGTAGGTGTGTGTGAGAGTTATTGAGAAATGGTGAGTGTGTGAGATGGTATGTGTGAGAGAGATAGTGTCTGTGTGGGAAAGTATGAGTTTGTGAAGAAGATGGTGTGAATGTAAGAGATAATGTGCGTGAGAAAGATGACGTGTGTGTGAGAGAGAATGTGTGTGAGAGAGAGAATGTATCTGGTCTTTGAGAGACAACGAGTGTGTGTGAGGGAGAGTATATGTACAAGAAAGAAAAGGATGAGTGAGGGATAGTGTGTTTGAGATAGAATGAGTATGTGTGTGTGTGTGAGAGAGAGTGTGTGTGTGTGTGTGTGTGAGAGAGAGAGAGTGTGTGTGTGTGTGTGTGTGTGTGTGTGAAGGAGAAAGTGTACGTGTGTGAGAGAGATGGAGGGAATGAGTGTTGAGAAAGAGAGAGAAAATGAATGCGTGAGACAGAATGTGTGTTAGAGAGAATGAGTGTTTGTGTGCGTATGTGAGAAAGAGAGATAATGTGCATGAGAGAGAAAATCTGGATGTTTGTGAGAATGAAGAATGTAAGATTGAGTAGGTGTGCATGGAAGTGTATGTGTGTGACTGAGAGATAATGTGAGTGAGAGAGTCAAAGTTTGAGAGAGAAAGTGTGTGTATGAGAGAGGATGTGTTAAGACTGTGTGTGGGGTGTGACAGTGGGTGTGTGAGTGAGAATATTTGAGAGAATGCATAGGGCAGACGGTGAGAGAGAGGGAAATTGAATGGAAATTATTGCGAATGGGAGAGAGGATAGGTGAATATGTGTTGGAAGGAGTTTGTGTGAGAATGAGAATGTGTTTGAGTGTGAGAGAGAATGAAAGTGAGAGAGAAAGAGAATGGGTGTGAGTGAGAGAGAATGAGTAAGCATGTGTGAGAGACAGTGAATGAGTGAATACATGAACATAGACAAATGAGGTTGAGAGATGGTGTGGGCACACGTGAATGCAAGACAGTGTAATTTTGTGCGTGCAGGAGGGAGACAGTGTGTGTCAGACTGTCAGAGACTGTGTGTGTGTGAATGTATGAATGTGAGTGAGTGTGTATATGGGAGAGAATGTGGATCATGCACTGTGACAGTGTGTCTGAGTGTCAGACAGTGAGGTATTTGTGACCAGGATGAGAGAGCAGCTAACATGGAGAAGGGCAGATGCAGTGTATGTGTGTGAGATAGAGACAGACAGTGGCAGAGAGTAGGTAGATAGACAGGGACAGGTGGGGGAAAGGAGGAAATACAAATTAATTTCTCACTGTAATTAAGCACTCAGTGAAAGGGAAGAGAGAGGAGTGGGGAAGGAACAGAGAGATGCCAGACATTTCCATTAAATGCGTGACATATTCCATGATTGAAGGACTGGTTAATTGCTCCTGGCATCCTTAGTGGAGTGAAAGAGCGTTTTTGTGGGCACAGGTGGAACTTACAAACTGGGAGTACCCTGCATCAGTGGCAGCTGAGAGAGAGAGAGAGAGAGAGAGAGAAGGGGGAGAGGACGGAGATAGAGGCTATTGGTGTATAGGAGTGAGACAGAGACAGAGAGAGAAAAAGTAAAAACGAGGAAAATAGATGCAGAGAGGGGCAGTCAAAGGAAAAAGGGGGAGAGAGGGAGAAAAGAGTGAGAAAGGCACATGGAGATGGCCAAACGGAGACAGGGAGGGGAGAGGAAACAGAGAGAGAAAGACGCAAAGTTTGTGCGTGAGAGAGAGGATGAGTGAGTGTGTGTGTGAGAGAGAAAATGAATGTGTGAGACGGTATCTTAGAGAGAATGGGTGCGAGTTTGAGAGAGAATGGCGGAGTATGTGAGAGTGAAGAGCGGGAGAGAATGTGCGAGAGCATGTTGAGTATGCGTGCGTGAGAGTGTACGTGTGTGACAGAGAGATGTGTGTTTCGGAGAGTGGCAGTGTGAGAGAAAATGTGTGCGCGTCTGAGGGAGGGCATCTTAGACTGCACGTGTGGCTGCGAGTGAGAATGAGAGAATATTTGGGAGGGAGTATGCGTGAGACAGGAAGTGTTTGAGAGTGAGAATGTCTGTGAGAGAGAAAGAGAGCAAGAGAGAGTGAGACACAGGGACGGGGAAGAGACAGAAAGGCACAGGGAGAGTGAGAGAGAACGGGAAGGGAACAGAGAGGTCGAGAGCGACGAAGACAATCGAAGAGGCATAAAACGAGACAGATCCAGGCAAATAGCTCAGGCAGAACCAGGGAAGCTCAGCAATTATAGTTAAAACCGAGGACAGGAAATATTTTCAATTCACCCAGCTATGATTCAAACAGGGCCGTCAGCTTGTGGAAGACCCCTCAGGATAGTGAGAAAGAGAGAGGCAGAGAGATGCGGGGTCGGAGGTAAAATAAAATACAGCGATAGACAGAAAAATGTAAAGAGAGTGAAAGACAGGAGGAGGTAAACAGACCGAGTGAGGAGAGAGAGAGAGATACAAAAAAAAACACAGGGGAGACAGTGAGACAGAGACACAGAGAGACAGAGAGGAGGGGGTTACTGAGAGAGCATGAGCGAAAGAAACACATAGAGAGAGGCTGTGGGAGACAGAGAAGCAGAGACCAGAGACAGAGAGAGAAAAACTAAGACGCATAGAGACAGAGAAATGAAGATACCGAGAAAGACAGAGAGAGAGAGAGAGAGAGAGAGAGAGAGAGAGAGAGAGAGTGAGAGAGAGAGAGACATAGCCTCACGGAGACCATAAACCACATAGGTTGTGCAGAGTAAGAAAAGCACACACACACACACACACACACACACACACACACACAGGCACACACAGACACACACACAGAGACACACACACAGACACACACACACAGGCACACACAGACACACACACAGACACACACACACACAAACACACGCAGACACACACAGACACACAGACACACACACACACACAGCCTTACAGAAACTGTGACACATACAGAGACAGAGAAAAAGACAGACAGACATACCCAGGCACGTAGAATCTTACAGAGACTGAGACACGCAAAGGAGTAGAGAGTGACACAAACACACACACACAGACACACACACAAACACACACACACAGACACACACACACGCACGCACACACACACACAGACACACACACACACAAACACACACACACACACACACACACACACACAGAGTCTTACAGAGCATGAGACAAGCAGAGGGGCAGAGAAAAAGACACACACAGCCTTACAGAGACTGGGGCACACATAGACACAGAGAGGGAGAGAGAGATAGAGAGAGAGAGAGAGAGAGAGACCCACACAGTCTTACGGTGACTGAGACACACGGAGGCAGAGAGACAGACTGACATGCGCGGATACAATCTTACAGACACCGAGATACATGGTGACAGGGAGAGAGAGAGAGAGAGAGAGAGAAGCACAGAAAAAGAAACAAATGGAAAGATGATTTCTAAAGATAAAGAATAAACATTTTGGAACCGCCGAAAACAAAATGAACCTGTGCGTCCTATTTTACTCCAGGCCTTCGGTGATTGATAAAAAAAATGTTTTTTTTCCTTTGAGTGTCTCAAGATCACCCTTTCCCCTTGTATCCCCCCACCGACCCCCACCGACACCCAACCCCCGAAACTAAAGCCAAAATCAAACTCAATAGAGGAGCCAGGGCTGTAACAAACTTGCCGCTTCAATTTCAGGTGGGCGGGCGCCCCAGTCGACCCGCGCCCCAGTCCCCGTCCAGCCGCAGCAAACGCTGCCCCTGCTCAAAGTAGCAGAGCCTGGAGCTGGAGGAGCAGTTCCTTCGAGGGCCGTACTTAACGCGGGGTGGCGAGGCCCCCCGGCTCTCAAGCCTGACCGAGAGGCAGGTCAAAATCTGCTCCCTAACGAGGAGAGGGCCGACCGACCCTCATGAAATTCGGCGGGGCTGGGGGGTGGGTGGGGAGGGTGGAGAGATGGGAGACAGATACAGAAAAACAGAGAGAGAGAGAGAGAGAGAACTTGAAACGTGCGAGCTATGTGTAGAAAGAGGGGAGGTGAACGGGAGGGTAAAATTTGAACAGAGATTTATAGCGACGACAGCAGCAGCAAAATAAACTCCAAAGTGAGCCTTCCTGGCTTTTTTGTTTTAATTTTTAAAGAGGAACATTAAATCTTCAACCTGCGGGACTTGCTGAGGTTCCTTTCTTCTCAATAATCTTGTCCAGTTTTGCTTCCAGAGAGAAGGAGCAAAATCACCGACTCTGGCGCTGACTGAGGTTGGGACAATGTAAAAATCTCTGGCAAATAAACACCTATAAGTTATTTGAGTTTGTTCTGTTGGACGGCATGGGAGGAGAGATGAGCATCTGCAATGGTGCTCGGGGGTGTTAAGTTATGCCCAATTCGTGTACAGTGAATGTTGTGTGTGACATGCGTTTTCCTAAAATAACGTTGTGCGATTTACCCTAACCCTAACCCTCTATCCATCTTCTATCCGCCACCCCCTCCCGTTTATTTCAGAACCATCTTCCCCTCCCCTTTTTCTGATGAAGGGTCTAGGCCCGAAACGTCAGCTTTCCTGCTCCTAAGATGCTGCTTGGCCTGCTGTGTTCATCCAGCCCCGCACTTTGTTATCTCGGATTCTGTGTGTGTGTGTGTGTGTGTGTGTGTGTGTGTGTGTGTGTGTGTGTGTATGTGTGTGTGAGAGAGTGTGAATGAGAACGTGTGTGCGTTTGCGAGTGAGCATGTGGTTGTGAGGTATGAGAAAAGAGACAGTGGCTGTGTGGGTGTTTGTGTATGAGAGAGAGAGACTGTGTGCGCATGTGTGTGTGAGAGAGGGAGTGGATTTGTGAGCGTGTGTGTGTGTGTGTGTGTGTGTGTGTGAATGTGAGAGTGGGTTAGTGAGAGTAATAGAGAGACATGGGGTATATATGTGTGTGAGAAAGGGGCTGAGAGAATGAGACAGTGTGTGTGTGAGACAGATGGAGAGAGACATAGAGAGTGCGTGTCTGTGTGAGGGAGAGGCATAGAGCGCACGTGTGCATGTGAGAGAGAAAGAGAGTGAAAATGTGTGTGAGAGAGATAGAGAATGAGTGCGAGACAGAAAGTGTCTGTGCGTGAGACAGAAACAGAGAGAGTGATCAAGTGTGTGTGTGAGAGAGAGACATAAAGAGCGGACGAACGTGTGTGTGTGTGAGTGTGTGTGTGCGTCTGTGTGTGTGTGTCTGTGTGTGTGTGTGTGTGTGTGTGCCTGTGTCTGTGTGCGTCTGTGTGTGTGTCCGTGTGTGTGTGTGTGTGTGTGTGTGTGTCTGTATGTCTGTCTGTAAAATGTTGATTGAAATGAGCATTGCTTAAAATATCGGTAGACTTTGAGGGGTGGTGGGTGAGGGTGAAGTGTCCTCTGTGTGCCAGAGGGTGGACGCCGGGAGGGGCGGTGTTGGGTGGGGGTGGGGGCGTGGGGAGAGGGATTTGCAGACAAATTACTCTGGGCCGCCGACGGAGATATAACCCGCGAGGTCGTTAACAAACGCTTTCATCTGGGTCTGCGCGCCCGAGACATCCTTTGATATCCCATGGTGAATTTTTAATTTTAGAACTATCTCCGTCGCCTTGGAATTGAGACGATGGGGCTGTGTAAGGGGCCTGGAGTGGGGATGGTAGTGGGAGGTGGGGAGAGGGGGCTGGGGGGGTGTTGGGGGGGGTTGGTGGTTGCTGGGAAAGGATGCGAGGTAAATACTTTTTTGGGCTCAGGAATGTTTTATGAGGACCGGTGGTCTTTTATTCCAAACTAGCCTCCGAGAGTGAGAAGGAGACACAGAGAGGGAGGGAGGGAGGGAGACAGAAGGAAAAGCACAAGGTTCCGGAATCAAGTTAAAAGAATTTACAACCTCTCTCCCACGCAGGAGATAAGCCATTTGTCTGACTTAAATTACTTTATAGTTCAAGCACAATAGAGGCCCATTCTCCCAGACTCCTGAGTTGGGTATTATTTTAAAAGCTCCTGTATTCTTTTGTGTGCATGCGTTTGAGTGCACTGAGTGGAATGCTGGGTGAAACGAAGGGAGATGACCATGCCAGGAAACGTTTGCTGGTCCCCTACATTGAAACTAAGAGGAGGATATTGTAGTGGCATGCGCCTGTAGGTGTGTGTGTGTGTGTGTGTGAGAGAGAGAGAGAGAGAGAGAGAGAGTGTGTGTGTGTGTGTGTGTGTGTGTGTGTGTACGTGTTGTGAATTTGTATGAGTGTCTGTGTGTTTGTGTGTGTGTTATGTGGGTATGAATACGTGCGTATGTGTGTGTGTGTATACATTGCGAATTTGTATGAGTGTGTGTGTGTTGTGTGTGTGTTATGTGGGTATGAATACGTGCGTATGTGTGTGTGTTGTGTGTGCATGTGCGTATGTGTATGCGAGTGTACGTGTGTACATGTGTGTGCGTTGTGTGTGTGTACAAATATGTGTGTGTGGTGTGTATGATTGTATGTGTGTGTGTGTGTGTGTGTGACTGTGTGTGTGTGTGTGAGAGAGAGAGAGAGGGTGTTGTGAGTGCGTACCTATATAAAACAAGTTGTGCGTAGCTACAAGCCATCAAGCAATCAACAAAAAAAATTAAAAATCTCCCATTTATGATACAGTGCTCGTGCGGGAGTGAGTGTGAGACTGAGTCTGTGTGTGTGTGTGTGAGAGAGAGAGTGTGTGTGCGTGTGTGTGTGTGTCTGTGAGTGTGTGTGTCTGTGTGTGTGTATGTGTGTGTGTGTGGGAGAGTGAGAGTGACCTTGTGCGGGTGGGGGTGAACGCGTGACTGTGTGCACGGAGTGTAAGAGACTGAGTCAATGCGTACGAGTGTAAGAGTGCGGCTGTGTGTGTGGGGCGGGGGGGGGGGAGTGGACTGAATCAATGTGTGTGAGAGAGCGTAAGAGTGGGTCAATGTGCCTGTGGGGTTGGGGTGGGCTAAGTGGTGTGAATGGGAGTAAAAACTGGGTCAGTGCGTGTGCGGGAGTCTCTGAGCGAGCCTAAATGCGTGCGGAATCAGGAAGATGAGAGATTGAATCAGTGTATGTGCGTGACTGGAAAACCAGGTGGCGCCCTTGCTCAAAACGTGGGTCGAGTCTCCTCCACGCCCCTGCCACCCCAGCCCCATACCTCACACCAGCACCACACCACCCACACCACCCGCAACCCCCCCCCCCCCACCCCCACCCCTACTCCCACATACACTCTCCGGCCTCACTAGCAGACATTTCCTTCCCAATCGAATCACCATTTTGTTGGGTTGGCCGGATCCCGGGGCTAATTGAGACACGCCGCGAGAGAAAGGTGGGGAGGGGGTCTGCAGGTTGGTGGCGGGGGGGCGGCGGGTAGAGTGAGGGTGAAGTGAACTGGTGACCCTGTTTTGCAGAATCTCTGGGGTTGGGGGCGGGTGCGGCTTATGAGGAGAAGCAGGTGGATGGAGGGAGCGGGGAGAGAGTCGGGGACTTGGACTGAAGTGTAAATACCAAACGCTCGCGGCCTTAAGGTTCAATGCTCCCTGGCGCTTGGGATGTTTCAGTTGGCCACATTTTGCAGCAACGGAAAGTGGGGTGGGAGGGGGAGAAGCACGGAGGTGTGTGTGTGTGTGTGTGTGTGTGTGTGTGTCTGTGTGTGTGTGTCTGTGTGTGTGTGTCTGTGTGTGTGTCTGTGTGTGTCTGTGTGTGTCTGTGTGTGTGTGTCTGTGTGTGTGTGTGTGCGTGTGTGTGTGTGCGCGCGCGCGCGCATTTCTTTTTCGAGCTCCTTTATTTTTCTTTCTCTCCATCTCTCCATCACAGCATCTCTGGCTATGTATCTATTAATCTATCTATATCTATCTATCTATATCTACCTTCTGTGGTCGTTTGCATCAGTCCATCCATACTTTTTTTTATTTTTCGTTTGTGTCTCTCCGTCTATCTATCTGTTTCGATCCATCTATCTATCTTTTTATCTGTTTACATCTATCCATCTATCCTTTTTATTTATATGTTTGTTAATCTATCTGTTTTTTATCAGTTTGTATCTATTCATCCCTTTAAAATTACTCTTTGCATTAATATAGCTATCTATTATCTATCTATAGCTATCTTTTTTATTCGCTTGCATCAACCATCAGCACCTTTTTAATTTATCCATCGTGTCTCTCCCTCTGTCTATCTATCTATCTATATCTGTCTACTTATCAGTTTAGATCTATCTATCTATCTCTACTTATCTGTATATCTATCTATCTGTTTACATCTATCCATCTATCCTTTTTATGTATCAGTTTGTGTCTATCTATCTATATATCTATCTCTTTTATAACTGTTTGCACCTATCCATCCTTTTAAAATTACTCTTTGTATCTATCTATCTATCATCTACCTAACTATCCATCTAATTATCCATCTAGTATCTTTCTATCTATCTACCTACCCATCTAGTATCTATCTATCTACCATCTCTCCCTCTATCTCCGTTTCGCTCAGTCTCTCTCTCTCCCTCGTTCGCAGTCTGTGTGAGTGTGTGTGTGTGTGTGTGTGTGTGGGGGGGGGGGGGTGTAGTGAGGACGGGGAAGTTAAAAAGAGAGGTAAATAGATATCAGAGTAGTGCACAAAAATCCGAGGGGTGAAAGCACTTTATTTATTTACTGGATTAAAGCCACATCTTCCTTCGCTATACCTGGAAATTTGGACGTTCATGTCTGCTCAAGATCTCGTTAAAATCGGCCACATCAGTTCTTAACCTTTAGTAAAATCAGTGGGGAGGGTGTTAGCGGGGGTAAATGGGACACCGTGAGACTATTCATTTGTGTGTTTTATTTTTTCGCCAGGGAATTGTCGAATTTTAATTTGTCCCACAAAATATATGCACGTGTACGGAGCCAAAGAAAAAGATTCGTTTTATTAACGAACGAGAATTTAAAACATGCGCTTTATAAGTTCTTTCTTGTGGGTGATGAGGTTAGGTCGAAAGTGTCGGAGAGTTAGAGAGGGGGAGGACAGAGACAGAGACAGGGAGAGAGAGAGGGAAAGAGAGCGAGACAAAGAAACGGGGCAGACGAGAGAGAAAGACAGCGACAGAGAGAAAAACAAACGAAATACCAACACAGAGCGA
>NW_026728191.1:40000-60000 GCF_030684315.1 Stegostoma tigrinum | reverse complement strand
AGAGAGAGACAGATAGAGAAAGGGAGAGAGAGACAGTGTGTTGGGGGGGTGGGGTGCGGATTGTGTGTTTCAGTCCATTCTCTCTTTCTCTCTCTCTCTCTCTCTCTCTCTCTGTCCAGCCCTTACGGCCGGGCACTTCCCCGCTACCTCGACCGCACTCCTCATCTCCCCTCACCTCTTCCCTCCACCCCCGGGCCCCCACCACCTCATTCAGGCCCCCCCTCCCCCTCCCCCACTCTCATCCTCTATCTCTCTTTTCCTCCATCTGGCAGTGCGAAAGGGCCAGAATCCGGCGTCCCTAACATATTAAACCGCCGCGTACCCAGTCGGGGACCGTGTGCCGTAGACGCGGGGGTCGGTGGGGTTGGGGGCGGGGGGCGTCATGGGCTTCCCTGGGGCTGTCACGGCGTTAACGTTAGCGAACCCTCGTTATAGTAAAACCCTCCCTATCCTGCACCCTCCCACCCCCATCCCTTCACCCCCCTACCCCATCTCCCTCCCTGCTATGTTCTGTCTAACTCGCCACACACATAAAACGTGATCTCATGGCCGTCATTTCAACCTGCGGCCAGCGGTCAAAGGAACGATCTTCGATCAGGAAAGAGGGATCTGTTTCCTTCCTCTCTCTCCCTCTATCTATCTATCTATCTCTGTTTCTCTCTCCATCTCACCCTCGCTCCATCTCTCCCTCTCCGTCTCTATCTCTCTCCATCTCTCTCTCTCCCGCTGCCTCTATCGCTCGCTCTCTCTCTCGCACATTCTCACTCGCCATCTCTCAATAATTGGACTTTCACCGGGACAGAGAGGGAGCGTTCGTGAGACAGGGAGGGAGAGAGAAAGGGGGGAGGGGTGCGGTGTGGGGATTCCGCTCTCTGAGAGAAATGCAACCTCTGTTGCTGAATATTTAAAGACAAAGGGAGGAGATTCCTCTATCTCCCTCTTTCCTTCCCTGCTCCTCATCATTCAACTGGGTCTCTCCCTCTGTCTGTCTCTCTCTCTCTCTCTCTCTCTCTCTCTCTCTGTGCCTGTCTCCTCTCTCTCTACCTCTTATTCTCCTTCTTTCTCTCTCTCCCTCTTCCTCTCCTCACTCTGTCACTCTGTTTTTCTCTCTCTCTGCCTCCTCCTCCTCTCTCTACCCCTCTCTATCTGTCTATCTCCTCCTCTCTCTATCCATCTCCTCTCTTTGCGTCCTCCTTTCCTCACTACCCGTGTCTACCTGTATCTCCATCGCCTTCTCTCTCCTTATCTCCTCTCGCCGCATTTTTCACAGTGTCTATAGCCCCTTCTCTACTGTCTCTCAGTCTATCTCCTTCTCTCCATCTTTTACTCTGTCTCCTCTGCCTGTGTTTCAAGCTCTCTCTCCTTCTCTCTCAGCTTATCTCCTCTGTCTCCGCTTCCTCTCTCCTTCTCCCTCTATCTTCCTCACTTCACTTCTCATAATTTTCCCCTGTCTCTCTCCCTGCCTCCTCCTCTCTATCTCCTGCTTTTCCTCGATCTCTCTATCTCCTCTCGCTCCCACTACTCTCTCTCTTTCTCTGTCTCACTACTCCCTCCCCAACTCGTCTCTGTCCCTTCTCTCTGTCGCCTCCTTCTCCAGCTCCCTGTCTCCTTCCCTTTTCCTAATCACCTCCTCTCTCTCTCTCTCTCTCTCTCTACCTCCTCCTTCTCTATCTACACTTTCTTCTCTATTTCTATCTCCCTCTCTCACCATCTCTCCTCCCCTTCTTCTCTGTCGCTTCCTCTCTCTCTCTCCTCCTTCTACTCTCTCTCTCTACCACCTCCTTTCCTATCACCTCCTCCTTCTCCGTCTCTCCTTCCCTTTTCCTGATTACCTTCTCTCTCTCTTTCTCTGCCTCCTGCTTCTCTATCTCCTCCTCCTTCCTATCCCTACCTCCCTTTCTCGTCGTCTCTCCTTCCCTCCTTCTCCATCGCCTCCTCTCTCTCTCTATCTCCTCCTCCTTCTCTATCCCTACCTCCCTCTCTCGTCGTCTCTCCTTCTCTTCCCTCTAACACCTCCTCCCCACCACCCCAACCCTCTCTCTGTCTCTCTCTCTCTCCTTCTCCTCTACTCCTCTCTGTCTCTCTCTCTCTCTCTCTCTCTCTCTCTGTTTGGCAGAACGGCCATGAGCTCGTATTTCGTTAATTCGTTGTTCACTAAGTACAAACCGGACGATGCACTGGAACGTAGCAGTTACTATGAAGGCTGTTTTCCGCACGGTATCAGCGGGGAAACCGGTCTGATGTACGGCGCCATAGCAGGTCCCGCTTTCCAGCCCGTCCCCGGTCACATCCAGGGCTACTTCCACACCGGTGGCTCCTCGCTCCCCGCCTCCGGCTACCAGCAGGGGCCGTACGGACCCTCGTGCCAAGGGGAGACGGCCAAGTTTTACGGCTACGACGCGCTGGGCAGGCAGAACGCTTACGCCGGCGGCCAGACGGAGGCGGCGCTCCTGCAGTATCCCGAGTCTAAGGCGGGGGGCCCCGCTCCAGCGGCGGCGGGCAGCGGCAGTGAAGGACCGGGAACCGTGAATCCCCACTCACCCGCCAGCCTCATGTTCCCGTGGATGAGACCGCACGGTTAGCGTTTACTTTCTCCCCTCCCCCCACTCCTCCCACATTTCTCTCTTCTCTATCTATCTCCGTTCTTCACCCTCATCACTCTCCCTCCTTCTCTTTCTCTCCCTCTTTCTCCCTCCACTTTCCCTCTCTCTCTTTCCGTTTCCGTTCTTCAACCTCATCTCTCTCTCTCCACCCCCATTTCTGTCTCTCTCTTTCTCCCTCCATCTCTCGCTCTCTCTTTTGCCCTCTATCTCTCTCTCCCTTTCTCCCTCCACCTCTCCCTCTCCCTCTCTCTTTCCATTTCCGTTCTTCATCCTCATCTCTCCATCTCTCCCTCTTTCCCCATCTCTCTCTTTCTCACTCCATCTCACTCTCTTTCTCTCTCCATCTCTCTCTCCCTTTTCCTCATATCTCTGCCTAACCCCACCTCTCTCTCTGTCCCAATCTGTCTCCCTCTTCCTCCATCTCCCTTCCCCTCCCCAACTCTCTCTCTTCTTGTCTCTGTTTTTCGCCTCCATCCCTCTCTCCCTCCATCTCTCCATCTCTGCCCCATTTCTCTCCCTCATCCATCTCTTTCCCTATCTCTCTCCCGCCATTTCTTTCTCCCTCTGACTTTCTCTCTTCATCTATCTATCTATCTCCCCATTTCTCTCTCCCCCTCCATCTCTCTCTCTCTCTCCCCATCACTCTCTCCCTTCCCCACGTCTCTGTCTCCCTATTTCTCTCTCTCTCTCCCAGCTCTCTTTGTCATTTCACCCACAAGGTACCTCTCCAAACCACCTTCTCCATCATACCCAGCTCTCTCTCTTCCCCTACCTATCTCTGTCTTTCTGAGGGGGTCTCTCCATTTCTCGTCTTCACCTTCATCTCTCTGTCTCGCATTCCCCATCTTTGTCTCTCCCCCATCTCTCTCTCTCCTTCTCACCCCCTTTCTCTGCCTAACCTATCTCCCCATTTCCCCCTTCACCCTCTTATCTCTCTCTCTCGTTCCCCATTTCTCTCCCTCTCTCTATCCCTCCATCTTCCCCATTTTTCTCTCTTTCTCTTTCCTCATCTTCTTTTCCCTTTGTCTCTCTCTGATCCCTTCCTCTGTTTTTCTCTCCTTCTTTCTATCCCAAACTGCTCCTCTGCCTCAGCCACACTCTCCCCACAGCCCCCCCTTTTTCTTTCTTCCCCTCCCCCTTTCTCTCTCCACATCCTCATGTACTGCCCCTCTCTCTCTCTGCACCTCTCTCTCTCGGCCGCCCGGTCCCACTCCTTCTCTCTCCATCTCCCCCATCTCTTCCTCCCTTCCATCTTCCATGAGCTTCTACATCTTTAAACCCTTCTGTCCCTCTGTTTGTTTCTCATTCTCTGTCAATCACTCACTCACTCTCCATTCGTCACTCTTTCTCCTTCTCTTTCTCCACAGTTTAGTCTTTCTAAGGCTCATTTTCTTTCCCTCTCTATCGCTCACTCTTCCTTTATCCTAAAAAGTGCACTCATCATTGCTGCACTGTCATTCTCCATCACGCTTTCTCTCAACATCACAACTTCTCTCCATTTCTTACTTTCCCCTCCGTATGTCTCTTTCTTTTACGCGCTATCACAGTCTTTCTCTCTATCGCTCACTCACTCTCTCTCCGTACAACTTTACCAACCACTCCATCACATTTTTTCTTCTTCCACCTTCCTCTCTCATGTCCTACCTCTATCACTCCTGCCTTCTCATTTCCTGTCACTCATTCATGTCTCCTCTCTGTTGTTTCTACAACTCTGTTTGTCTCTCTCTCTCTCTCCCTCCCTATTTCTCTTTGCCTCACGTTCTTTCTTTCCCTCTTCCTCATGCTCCGTGCCTCTCTCCCTCTCTCTGTCACACACTCTTTCTCTCTTTCCCTCTGCCCGCAGGCTGTGTGTCTCTATTTGCCTCTTTCTCTCTCTCTCTCTCTCTCTATCTGTCACACACTCTCTCTTTCCTCTTCCTCCACGCTCTGTGTCAAACATTCTTTTTCTCTTTTCCTGTCTCCCATGTTCTGAATCACTAGTCTCTCTCTCTCTCTCTCACTGTCTCTCCCTCTCTTTCTATCTGTCACACTCTTTCTTTCTGTCTTTCCCTATGTGTCTTCTTCCACTCTAATGCTATGTTTCCTGGGTTGGACTTAATTGCCTTTTTTTTTACAACTGGGAATCTGAGGACAGTGAACATTGTACTCTGTGCGTTTCTTTACTGCCACTTATTAGCGAGGTTGTCTTGCATTGAAAAATGTCTCTTACTCGTTCTCACTCCCTCTCCCTTTGTCTTTCCCTCACTCTCTCTCTCTTTCCTGTATTCACGGCACTCACTCATGGCCTCTTTCCCTACGACCTACCTCTTCAACTGTCCGTCTGTCTGTCTCTCTGTCTCTGTTACTCTGTCTCACTCTCCTTCTCAATCTCTTTTACCATCTCTCTATCTGTATGTCACTCTGCCTCTCTGCCATTCTATTCACTCTTCCTTTCGATCCCTCTCTTATGGTTTCTATCTCTGCCTCTCTGTATCTATCTACCTATCAATTTATCAATGTATCTATCTATCTATGTATCTATCTATCTATCTACCAATCTATCTATCTATCTATTTTTTCTATCTACTCTCCCTTTATAAGCCTCCGTCACTCTTTCTGTCTTTGTCTCTGTCTCTCACTCTATCTCTGGCTATCTATCTATTTATCTATCTATTTCTCCCTCCATCTCTCTCTGTCTACACCTAATCCACTCCTCCACCATCTCTCTCTCTTTCTTTCACTTTAAACCCACCTCCCTCCCTCTTTTTTCTTCACCTCCCTCACTCTGTCCCCTCTCTCTGTCTCTCTCTATACTGTTCCTGTCTTGTTCTCTCGCCTACAACCCCACTCTTTCTTCCCCTCTCTTTAACTTCACCTCCCCTCTCTTTTTACCTTCACACCCTTCTCTCTATTTCCCTGTGTCTCTTTCTTTCCCTTTAACCCTTTCTCTTTCTGTCTGCCTCTCTGTTCACATCAAACTCTCTCTTGCTTTTTCCCTTCACCACTCTCTTTCTCTGTCTCTCTCTCTTTTTTCTCTCTGCCCTCCTGATGCTGCCTCTTTCTCTGTTTCCCTTCACCTCTCTGTCTCTCTTTCCCTCCACTCTCCCATTTTCTCTGCTTGGCTATCCCCCCTTTCTCTCCACCCTTCTTTCTGTCCTTCCCTGTTGTTCTCTCTCTCTTGCCCTTCACCCATCTCTCTTTCTCTCCACATCTCTCTTTCACTCCATCCTTCCATTTATCTTCTTCTCTATCTCTCTTTTTACTTTCACCCCCTCCATCTCTGTTTTTTCCTGTCGTTCTCTCTCTTTTTTTCCTTTCACCCTTCTATTTCTCTATCTCTTATCCCTCCATCTCCCATCTTATCCCCGCATTCTGTTTTTTTTTTATTTTCTCTACTGTGCACTCTCTCTCTCTCCCTTTCCTTCTACCCTCCCCCTTTCTCTCCATCTGTATCTTTTTCTCTCTCTCTCTCTCTCTCCCCTGGCCTTTCTGTTTTCCTCTGTCTATCTATCTCTGTCTTTCCCTTCACCCTTCTCTCTTTCCGTCTCTCTTTTCCTTCATTCCTTTCCCTCCCCCCACCCTCACTCTTTTTCCCATCGCCTTCCCCCAACCCTCTCTCTCTCTCTCTCTCTCTCTCTCTCTCTCTCTCTCTGTGCATCTCTCTACTTGCTCTCCTCCCGCCCAACCCCATCCCCAACCCTCCCAAACCCCCACACCCCCCACCCCACTGCAGCCCCAGGCCGGCGCAGCGGTCGGCAGACCTACAGCCGCTTCCAAACGCTGGAGCTGGAGAAAGAATTCCTCTTTAACCCCTACCTGACCAGGAAGCGACGGATCGAGGTCTCTCACGCCCTGAACCTGACCGAGCGCCAGGTGAAGATCTGGTTCCAGAACCGTCGAATGAAGTGGAAGAAGGAGAACAACAAAGACCGCTTTCCCAACGCCCGGGAGGATGAAGGAAAAACCCAAGAGGCGCCGGTTCCAGCCCCGGATCCGGAGGTTGGGGCGCAGAAGGCGGAGGAAGAGGAGGAGGAGGAGGAGAAAGAGGACGAGGAAGAGAAGGAAGCAGGGGATAAGAACAGAGGGCAACAGAAGTAACTCCCTCCGCACATCTGCCCAGAGGAGGTGGAGGAGGGCAGGATATATAGGTTGCCCCCACCCCCCCACTCTCCATCAGCTGCAGCCCACAATCTGCTAAGGATTCGGAATAAACCTTTCAACTCCCTCACCCCAAAACCCCACCTCCCCAATCAAACATCCAATACCCTCCTCAACCACATCTCGCCTCTGTCTTTTTTTTGTAACAATTGTGCATAATGTAAGTATACTACCTATTATTGATCTTAGAGTAGGATAGTAGGTTGACACGACGTCGTGGGCCGAAGGGCCTGTACCGTGCTGTACTGTTCTATGTTCTGCCTACGAACTGGGGAGAGTGCCATGATGGTGGCTGTGGTGGTAGTGGGGAGGGTGTGTGTGTGGGGGTGGGGGTGTGGTGGGGTGGGCTTTGTCGGTGGTCACAAACACCTCGTCTCCCCTCCGATCCGCGCGCCCCAGCCCACAAACCAGCTACCACCCCTCACCCCCAGAAAAGCCTACAGCATGTGATGTCCGGGCACTGACCTTCATGTATCAGGGTTAAAGGGTCTATAATGGTGACCGTGGACCCATTGTCGGTTGTCAGGGGCAAAAGTAACCATCTGGTTCACTGAAGACAGCAAAGTGTGGAGCTGGATGAACACAGCATGTGCTCCTGAGATGCTGCTTGGCCTGCTGTACTCATCCAGCTCCACAATTTGTTACCTTGGATTCTCCAGCATCTGCAGTTCCCATTACCATCTGGTTCACTCGTCCTTTTGGGGAGGGAAAGTGCCATCCTTACCTGGTCTGCGTTTAGACGTGACGCCAGACCCACAGCAATGTGGTTGTCTCTCGGCTACCCTCTGGGCAATTAGGGATGGACAATAAGTGCTGGCGTCAATGAACAAAGAAAAAAGCAAACATATACTTTATATGTATATATATATGCATATACACGCATACATGTCACATATATATATATTTGCACTGGACTTCAGAAATCTACCAAGTAATTCCAACGGGGTTTTGGGGGGGTGGGGTATGGCAGTAGTTGAGGACAGGAGTGGCATTGGCAGTGGGCTGCAGTTGGAAGAGAGGATCCAAATGTGAGGCATTAAGCTACCTAGTGGGATGGGTCCTGGGGGGGCGGTGAGGGGAGAAGTTAGTCGGGATGGTGGTGCTTGGGGGGTGGATGGTTGGGAAACGTGCGGATGCACTTTCTCGCGCATTTTGTGCACGAGAACCAACATGGGCAGCTTTTCGTTCGGGACAACACTGGATATCAGTTGCCTCTATGTCTCTCTCTCTCTGTCTGTCTTGTTGTGTGTCTCTGTCTGTCTGCCAACAACTTACAAACTGCCTAAGGAAAACGCACACAGTGTTTACTTATTTATTTTATTTATTTTTACTCTCGCGCGTGTATGCGGAGATGGTAAGGTCGTGAACTGGACTGCAAATAAATTCGCCTCAGATATTAGGAGCACTGGACTAGGGAAATGGAAATATATGTGATCTCACAGACATGCATCTGGGCTCGCTTACTATGATCTGTTCTGTATTCTTGTCTGTAAGTGGGGGGAGGGGTTGGTGTGGGGTGGGCGGGGAAGAAAAAATGTATAATTTGTTGCAATCGTTGATTTCACGGATGCTGCTAGAGACTGAGATTCACGCATGCAGAACACAGCGGCAGTAATTGCACAGTCAGCAAAGGTAACACCACTAAACTGGTCTGCTCTAGGGGATGACAGCGTTGGCAAGAATACGTTTCTTTTTTCTTGGGGGGGACGGGAGGTGGTGGGTTGAGGGAAGTGGGGCTTGAGGGGGCAGGAGGTGGTGGGTTGAAGGAAGTGGGAACTTGGGGCGACGGGGTGGGAGGTGGTGGTGGGTTGTGGGAAGTG
Source organism: Stegostoma tigrinum (assembly GCF_030684315.1). Lineage (NCBI taxonomy): Eukaryota > Metazoa > Chordata > Chondrichthyes > Orectolobiformes > Stegostomatidae > Stegostoma > Stegostoma tigrinum. The sequence goes on along the minus strand of NW_026728191.1, from coordinate 51,440 downwards.
GGAGCTTGGGGCCAGGGGTGAGAGGTGGTGGGTTGAGGGAGGTGGGAGCTTGGGGTTCGGGAAGTGGTGGGTTGAAGGAAGTGGGAGCTTGGGCCGGGGGCGGAAGGTAGTGGGTTGAGGGAGGTGGGAGCTTGGGGGGTCGGGTGGTGGTGGGTTGAAGGGAAGTGGGAGCTTGGGGCGACGGGGTAGGAGGTGGTGGTGGGTTGTTGGAAGTGGGAGCTTGGGATGAGAGGGCGGGAGGTGTTGGGTTGAGGGATGTGGGAGCTTGGGCCAGGGGGCACGGGAGGTGGTGGGTTGAGGGAAGTGGGAGTTTGGGGGGTGGGAGGTGGTGGGTTGTGGCAAGTGGGAGCTTGGGGCGACGGGGTGGGAGGTGGTGGTGGGTTGTGGGAAGTGGGAGCTTGGGGCCGGGGGCGAGAGGTGGTGGGTTGAGGGAGTTGGGAGCTTGGGGGGGTCGGGTGGTGGTGGGTTGAAGGAAGTGGGAGCTTGGGGCGATGGGGTGGGAGCTGGTGGTGGATTGTGGGAAGCGGGAGGTTGGGGTGGGTGGGAGTGCGGGGGGGTGTTGGGTTGAGGGAAGTGGGAGTTTGAGGGATCGGGAGGTGGTGGGTTGAGGGAAGTGGGAGCTTGGGGCGATGGGGTGGGAGGTGGTGGTGGGTTGTGGGAAGTGGGAGTTTGGGGGGCGGGAGGTGGTGGGTTGTGGGAAGTGGGAGCTGGGGCGATGGGGTGGGAGGTGGTGGTGGGTTGTGGGAAGAGGGAGCTTGGGGTGGGAGGGCGGGAGGTGGTGGGTTGTGGGAAGTGGGAGCTTGGGGCCGGGGGGGGGAGCGGGAGGTGTAGGGTTGAGGGAAGAAGGAGTGGTGGAAAGACTGGCCCAGTTGCAAATTTAGTGGGAGCTGGGTGGGGTGGGTGGGGGCGAGGGGGTTGAAGAGTAGGGAAGGGGAAGGGGCTAGTAGGTTCGTGCGTGAGGCTGGAAAGGGGCAAAATCCGTATCACTGAGACGTGGTCCCAACAGGCGAGGGTATGTTATCGCCACCCCTACCTCCGCCCACGACCTCCGCGTTACCCTCACCCCCACCTTATCACATTCAACTCCCCATCCCACCCCCAACCCCATTCCCACCCAAGCGTTAAACAAAATGTCAGAATAGAGAGACAGGGAGAGGCAGGCAGAGAGTTAGATACACGAACAAAACCATTGAGCTGTACAGCACTGAAACAGACCCTTCGGCCCAACCCGTCCGTGCCGACCCAGATATCCTAAATTAATCCAGCCCCATTTGCCAGCATCTGGCTCCACCTCCCTCTAACCCATTCCTATCCACGTCCCCACCCAGACGCCTTTTAAATGTCGCTGTACCAGCCCCCACCCACTTCCTCTGGCAGCTCATTCCACACACACACCACCCTCTGTGTGAAAATGTTACCCCCTCAGGTCCCTTTTTAAATCTCTCCCTTCTCACCTTAAAATTATGCCCTCCAGCTCTGGCCTAGGTAGATGGACAGACAGATAGATAGGTAGGTAGTTAGACAGATAGATAGATGGATGGATGGATAGACAGACAGACAGATAGCTAGATAGACAGACAGACAGATAGATAGATAGGCAGATAGATAGATAGGTAGATAGATAGATAGAAAGAGAGAGAGATGGATGGATAGATATTTAGATGGATAGACGGATGGATAAATAGATAGACAGGGTAGTTAGATGATAAGTGGATATATAGAGGGACAGATAGGTAATAGACAGACAGAGGGTCCTCAAAAGAAAGATAGTAAAGACAGAAGCATAAGAAAGAAAGAAGGGAAGAAAGTAGGAAGGAAAGAAAGAAAGAAAGCAGGCTAAACAGAGTGAGAGAGGAGAGAGATAAGTTAATTCCGAGTTAGATCAGTGGATGATTATGGTTGAAAGGCAGATACATGGACTGGTGATGAGTTTAGTGATTTATAGAATAAATTTATCGCTAGGTATATTGATAAATCCTGAAATAATGACAATTATGCGCATCTAACTCTATGAAAGGGGAGTGTGCATTATCTCAAGGCCCAGTTATCACTAGACCATGAGTTGCCCTGAGATCAATGTGAAATAATTTCCTAACTGACCATCAGAACATTTCCAATAGCTGCAGGGGAAAGACTGTGAGTGTGTATTGAATGAGTGCGTGGGAGAGAGAGGATATGCATGACTGAGAATGCATCTGTGCACGAGTTTGTACATTTGAGGGAGTATGATCATGTGATTGAGTGTGTGCCAGAGACTGTGTGTGTGTGTGTGTGTGTGTGTGTGTGTGTGTGTGTGTGTGTGGGTGTATGTATGTGTGTGTGTATGTATGTGTGTGAGTGTGTGTGTGTGTATGTGTGTGTGTGAGTGAGTGTGTGTGTGTGCATGTGTGTGTATGTACGTGTGCGCGTGTATGTGTGTGTGGGTGTATGTATGTGTGTGTGTGTATGTGTGTGTGGGTGTATGTATGTGTGCGTGTGAGTGTATGTGTGCGTGTGTAAGTGTGTGTGGGTGTATGTATGTGTGTGTGTGTTTGTGTGTGTATGTGTGTGTGGGTGTATGTATGTGTGTGTGTGTGTGTGTGTGTGTGTATGTGTGTGTGTGTGTATGTGTGTGGGTGTATGTGTGTGTGTGTGTGGGTGTATGTATGTGTGTGCGTGTGAGAGTATGTGTGTGTGGGTGTATGTATGTGTGTGAGTGTGTGTGTGTGTGTGTGTGTGTGTATGTGTGTGTGGGTGTATGTATGTGTGTGCGTGTGAGTGTATGTGTGTGCGTGTATGTGTGTGTGGGTGTATGTATGTGTGTGTGTGAGTGTATGCGTGTGTGGGTGAATGTATCTGTGTGTGAGGGTGTATATATGTGTGAGTGTGTGTGAGTGTTTGTCTCTGTATTTGTGTGCATGCATGTGTAAGTGTGTGCGTGTGTGTTTGTGATTGTGTGTGTGTGTGTGTGTGTATGTGTGTGTGTGTAAAATGTGTGCATGTATGTGTGAGTGTTTGTCTGTATGTGTGTGTGTGTGTGTGAGTGTGTGTGTGTGTGTGTGTGTGTGAGTGTGTGTGTGTGTGTGCGTGAGAGAGAGAGTGTGTGTCTGTGTGTGCATGTGTGTGTGTGTGTGTGTGAGTGAGAGAGAGAGAGAGAGTGTGTGTGTGTGTGTATGTGTGTGTGTGTGTGTGTAAAATGTGTGCATGTATGTGTGAGTGTTTGTCTGTATATGTGTGTGTGTGTGTGTCTGCGTGAGAGAGAGAGTGTGTGTGAGTGTGTGTGTGTGTGTGAGTGAGAGAGAGTGTGTGTGATTGTGTGAGTGTGAGTGTGTGTGTGTATGTGTGAGAGAGAGAGTGTGTGTCTGTGTGTGCGTGTGTGTGTGTGAGTGAGAGAGAGAGTGTGTGTGTGTGTGTGTGAGTGTGTGTGTGTGTGTGTGTGTGTGTGTGTGTGTGTGTGTGTGTGGTGTTGTGTTTGTTGTCGGGGGGTGTGGTGTGGTGGAACAGAAGACGTTTTGAAAAGCACGACTGCATAGCGTTCATCCGCTTTTCCAGACGCCGGTGTGCTCAGGGAGAAAGTGCTTGATCATTGAGAGCAAAGGACGGAAGAATGAAGGCAGAGAGACAGGGATTGTGGACGGAGATAATGGGAACTGCAGATGCTGAAGAATCCGAAATAACAAAGTGTGGAGCTGGATGAACACAGCAGGCCAAGCAGCATCTTAGGAGCAGAAAAGCTGATGTTTCGGGCCTAGACCCTTCATCAGAGAGAGGCTGGGTGGGGCAAAAGCTTTATTGTAGGTGATGGAGATAGAGAAAAACAAGACGAGAGAGACAGCCGTAGGAAGTGAATGGCGACTATTGAGGGACTGAAGGGGATAGACAGATAGAGAGAGGGTGGGAAAGGAGGGGGAGTTATGTCAGTGGCATAAGAGAGAGAATGAAGAGAGGGAGAGAGAGTTAGAGACAGAGAAATGCAAATCCAAGGGTAATGTAGGGACTTGAGAGAGGCACAGAAAATAAGACAAGAGAGAGGATGGGAAGGGAAAGAAATTGTCATTGCAGGATTTTGATGTAGAGAGAGGGACAATAGAGACAGGAGAGGAAAGGGAGGTATGAAGCTATTAAAGGGGCTTGAGACGAGAGCGAAAGACAGGGATGGGCCTGCACAGTAGCTCAATGGCTAGTACAGCTACCTCTCAGGGCCAGGCGCCTGGGTTCGATTCTTCCCACAGGTGAGTGCCTTTGCGGAATTTGCACGCCCTCCCCCTGTCCACAAGGAGGGTCTAGGCCCTCGTGTGTGCGAGTGTGTGTGTGAGTGAGAGAGAGAGTGTGTGTGAGTGTGCGAGTGTGTGTGTGTGTGTGTGTGTGTGTGTGTGTGTGTATGTATGTGTGTGTGAGAGACAGAGGGTGTGTGTGTGTGTGTGTGTGTGTGTGTGTGTGTGTTTGTGTGTATGTGTGTGTGTGTGTGTATGTATGTGTGTGAGCTTTTGCACTCCTAAGATGCTGCTCGGCCTGCTCTGCTCATCCAGCTCCTCACTTTGTTCTCTCGGATTCCCCAGCACCTGCAGTTCCCGTTATCTCTGCTCACACCGGGTCCAAAGGTGCGTCCGGATTGACCGCATGGGAAATTGTCCTGTGGTGTCCAGGGATGTGCAAATTAGGGTGGATTAGCCAATGCGAAGTGCAATGGGGGCGGTGAGTGTCTAGATGGGCCGAACAGCTGGCTTGTGGTCCAGAGGGATTCTACGAGAGGGAGCGAGGAAGTGAAAGATTGACAGAAGGGTTTGAGATGGGGTGGGGAAAATTGACAGAGGGAGAAAAGAAAGTTAAGGACTTATTAAGTGGACTAGAGGGAGACGGGGCATGTGGTGGGGGTAAGAGGAGGAAAGTTCTGGAGGTTTAAGGGAGAGAAAGTCGAGATAGGTTTTTAAAAAATGATTTTTTAATGTTGGGTATAGAGAGAGAGAGATGGTTGGTGATGGGGTGGGGTGGCGAGGAGGGATTATTACAGAGGCTGGGAGAGAGTTGGTTGCTGTGGGGGTGGCAGTGTGGAAGGTGGAGAGAATCTGAAGGATTATTACAGAGGCTGGAGAAAGTAGAAATGGTGAAGGAGAGAGAGTGTACCGAGGCTTGAGAGAGAGAGAGAGACGAATCAAAGGAAGGGGTTATCATGGAGAAAGGGAAAGTGAGAGACGCAAAAAGAGAGAGAGAGAGAGAGAGAGAGAAAACTCTCAGAACCCGCTCGCTCACACAATGCAGATTTCTCGGCCTCCCACTCTGTTTCATTGGCCCGGGGTTGACCGTTTGAGCTGGGAGCCAGCGAGAAAAGCTGTATTCATGAAAATAAAACTGACTAGGGGATTTCCTGCCAACACTCCAGCCCAATAGAAAAACGCCCCCACCTTCAGTCTGCGCGCACCGTTCTGACCCATTCTACAATGGCAGCGACCTGCCCCTTTCAGTGGAGCTGGGAGAAGTTCGTGGTCTCTACCAGACAGAACTGGAAATGTCCAACTGAGTCAGTGGGGGTTCTCTGAAGAAGGGCCCCGACCCGAAATATCGACTTTCCTGCTCCTCGGATACTGCCTGGCCTGCTGTGTTTCCCCAGCTCCACACTGTGTTCTATCTAATGTTCAACTCAGGTTAGCTTGACACACACACACAGATACACACACAGAGACACACACACGGATACACGCACACAGATCCAAACACTCTCCGACACAACAGTCACTCTCTTGTACACACACTCTCACTCACACACACACACTCTCCCACACTTATTCACACACTCATTCATGCACACCCCCTCATTCACACTCACTCTCACTCTCACACATGCATTCACTCATACACACACACTCACTGTCACACACTCACTCTCTCTCACGTACACTCACCCACAATATATATCTTTATATGCATAAACATCCTCATAAACATATACATATACGTACTCACAATAACACACTCAAATACCTATGCACTTACACATAAATATGTGCGTGCATGTAGCTACACACAGTCACACATAAACACACACAGACACAAACTAAATAAATACACACATTTACACAAATACACACAGTTACACATAAACACAAACACACAGACACAAACTAAATAAATACACACATTTACACAAATACACACAGTTACACATAAACACAAACACACAGACACAAACTAAATAAATACACACATTTACACAAATACACACAGTTTACACATAAACACAAACACACAGACACAAACTAAATAAATACACACATTTACACAAATATACACAGTTACACATAAACTCAAACACACAGACACAAACTAAATAAATACACACATTTACACAAATACACACAGTCACACATAAACACAAACACACAGACACAAACTAAATAAATACACACATTTACACACATACACACAGTTACACATAAACACAAACACACAGACACAAACTGAATAAATACACACATTTACACAAATACACACAGTCACACATAAACACAAACACACAGACACAAACTAAATAAATACACACATTTACACAAATACACACAGTTACACACAAACTCAAACACACAGACACAAACTAAATAAATACACACATTTACACAAATACACACAGTCACACATAAACACAATCACACAGACACAAACTAAATAAATACACACAGTTACACACATACACACAGTTACACATAAACACAAACACACAGACACAAACTGAATAAATTCACACATTTACACAAATACACACATTTACACAAATACACACACAGACACAAACTAAATAAATACACACATTTACACAAATACACACAGTTACACATAAATAGACACACAGACACAATCTAAATAAATACACACATTTACACAAATACACACAGTTACACATAAATAGACACACGCAGACACAAACTAAATAAATACACACATTTACACACATACACACAGTTACACATAAATACAGACACACAGACACAAAATAAATAAATACACACATTTACACAAATACACACAGTCACACATAAACACAAACACACAGACACAAACTAAATAAATACACACATTTACACAAATACACACAGTTACACATAAATACAGACACACAGACACAAACTAAATAAATTCACACAGTTACACAAATACACACAGTTAACGCATGAACTCATATGAACCTATTCGTAAAAACATTTAGATAATCCAGGTAAACATACATGAAACAAATACAAGTTTTTTAATTTCACATGAACACAGACACGTAAACACTACATATAAATATATACACGCACTTAAGCTAACACATACACTTAACATACATATATATACATTCACACTTAAACAACTAACAGGCAAATGCACATACACATACGTTTGACACAGAAATATTTACAGAAAAAGAAACATCACAAGCATATTGAGCGTCCAACATAATCTGAACACATCAAATAGAACCATTATGCATGGACACACATAACTTTTTAAAAAAATACCAGGGCAAAAGTTTATAAAGAACTTCAAAAAATAGAAACATTGACATGTCATTCACAAAAAAAGGAAAACACCAGGCACAAAATGATAGATAGACAGACAGATAGATAGATAGATGGATGGATGGAATGATATGAGGGGATGGAGGGGCATGTGAGGAAGATGGAGGGAAGGCTCAGAAGATTGGAGGAAGGCATGATGTGGCAGAGGGAAGTGTGAAGGGGATGGAGGGAGGTGTGACAGGATGGAGGGAGGGGTGAGGAGGATAGTGGGAGGTGTGCAGCGAATGAGGATGGCGTGTGGAAAAGGAGTGAAGAGTGAGGGGTGGAGGGAGGTGTGAGGGGGTAGAGGGAAGAGTGAGGGGATGGAGGGAGAGGTGAGGAGGATGGAGGAAGGGAATGGGAATGGGGAGGCGTGAGGGGATGGAGGGAGGGTTGAGGAAAAAAGGGGGAGGTGTACAGTGAAAGTGGGATGCGTGAGGACAATGAGAGGAGAGTGAGGGGAGGGAGGGAAGCGTGAGGGAAATTGCAGGAGGCGTGAGAGGGGTGGAGGGAGGTGTGAGGAGGCAGGGGAAGGTGTGAGTGGGTAGAGGGAGATGTAAGGGAGAGGAAGGGTTTGATGGGGAGGAGGTGAGCAAAGAATAGGCAATGGAAGGCATAAGAAGATCTTTATGGGCAATGGAGGGAAAGGAGTAATTTGTCAGGGAAAGGAGGGTCTTTGAAGGGAGTTGCAGAGAAATTGGGATCTGTGAGGAGCATAAGAGAGTTTTTGCGAGGGGCAACAGTGTGAGAGGTGTGCGACTTAGGGATCTGAGTTGGAGCTTTGTTTGTTCTCCTGGAGGAGCTGAACATGGGATTCGAGTTCCATCGGCTCGGTACCTCAATTTGCAAAAGAGAAAAATATTCCCAGTTTGTAATTTCTGTTTGTCTTTCCCATTCAGTTTCAGAAGGCTCTTGACAGAATCCGACTGCTGTGACGCTCAACCATCTTTCTTGGCTCTGTTTTCAAACTGTTTCGAAAGCTGACTGCGTTCGGGTGATTCATGGGAAAAGGGAAGTGAAAATTCTATTGAAGATCAGATTTTAAAGAATTTGAACCACAGTCATCCCTCAGTCCATCATACTAGCATTCTCCTTCTCACTATCTTTCTTTCTCCCTCACCCTCTGTCTCTCTCTCCCCAGGTCTCTGCCTCTCTCTCTCTCTCTCTGCCTCTCTCTCTATCTATCCCTCTGTCTCTGCCTCTCTCCCTCTCTGTCTGTCTCTTCCTTTCTCTTTTTCTCTGTCTCTCTCTCTCTCTCTCTCTGTTTCCACCCCTCTCTCTCTCTCTGCCTCTCTCTCTGTCTCTCCCTCTGTCCCTGCCTCTCTCCCTCTCTGTATGTCTCTTCCTTTCTCTCTTTCTCTGTCTCTCTCTCTCTGTTTCTACCTCTCTCTCTCTCTCTCTCTGCCTCTCTCTCTCTCTCTCTGTCTCTCCCTCTGTTCCTGCCTCTCTCCCTCTCTGTATGTCTCTTCCTTTCTCTCTTTCTCTGTCTCTCTCTCTCTCTCTGTTTCTACCTCTCTCTCTCTCTCTCTGCCTCTCTCTCTCTCTGTCTCTCCCTCTGTCCCTGCCTCTCTCCCTCTCTGTATGTCTCTTCCTTTCTATCTTTCTCTGTCTCTCTCTCTCTCTCTGTTTCTACCTCTATCTGACTCCCTCGCTCTCTCTTTCTCTCTGTGTCTACCTCTGTCTCTCTGCCTCTTTCTGTCATTCTGTCTCTCTGTGTGTATTTTGTCTTTTGCTCTCTCTCTCTCTCTCTCTGTCCCTTCTTTTTTTCCTCTCTTTCCTTGTGTCTCTTATTCTGTCTCTCTCTGTCACTCTTTCTTTATGCCTTTATTTATCTCCCCCTTGGCCTCTTTCTGTATCTCTCTTTGTCTTCTCTCTGTCTCTATCTCTCTCAATCTTATTGTCTATCTCCTTCTTACACCGTTTCTGTCTCAGACCCTGCCTCTCTGTCTCTGTGTCTCTCTTGGCACCTTTCTGAGCCTGTCTGTCTCTCGATCTCACTCCCACTCAACTTTTCTCTTCACTGTCTCCCGCTCTGTTTCTTTCTCTCCCTCTCTGTTTTCTTTCTTCATTGCTCTGTCACTTGATTTTTTTTCATTCTCCCTTTCACTCTGTCACTCTGTGCTGAGGTGAAACTAGGGTTGGGGGTTTGTTAAGTGTGTGTGTGTGTGTGTGTGTGTGTGTGTGTGTGTGTGTGTGTGTGTGTGTGTTAGACAGCAAGGTGTGTGTAGGAGAAAGTGTGTGAGAGAGAGATTGGGTGTGTGAGAGTGCATGAGAAAGTGTGTGAGAGAGAGACAATATGAGTGTGCGTGTGAGAGAGTGTATGAGTGTTTGTGTGTGAGAGTATGTGAGTGTGTGAGAGAGAGTGCATGCGTGGCTGTGTGTGTGTGTGTGTGTGTGTGTGTGTGAGAGAGAGTGCATGCGTGACTGTGTGTGTGTGTGTGTGTGTAAGAGAGAGTGCATGCATGACTGTGTGTGTGTGATTGTGTGTGTGTGTGTGTGTGTGTGTGTGTGTGTGTGTGTGTGTGTGAGTGCATATAAGTAAGGCTGCATGTGTGTAAGAGAGATAGTGGGAACTGCAGATGCTGGAGAATCCAAGATAATAAAGTGTGAAGCTGGATGAACACAGCAGGCCAAGCAGCATCTCAGGAGCTCCTGAGATGCTGCTTGGCCTGCTGTGTTCATCCAGCTTCACACTTTATTATCTGTGTGTAAGAGAGAGAGTGTGTGTCTGAGAAAGTGTGCGTGAGAGAGTTTATGTGCAAACAGAAAGTGTGTGGGTGAGAGAGAATATGTCTGTGACAGAGATCGCATGTGTGTGTGTGAGAAAGAGTGTGTGTGAGAGAGATTGTGTGAGTGTATGTATGAATGTGTGTGTGTGTGTGTGTGTGTGTGTGTGTGTGTGTGTGTGAGAGAGAGAGAGAGAGAGAGTATGTGTGACAGGGTGTGTCTGTGAAAGAGTATGTGTGTGTGAGAGAGAGAAGGTGTGTGTGTGTGTGTGCGTGTGTGTGTGCACATATATGTGTGTGAGTGAAACAGATGGAAACAAGGGCAACACAGAGACAGAGATACAGGAAGGGACAGAGAGGCGACATAAACAGAGGCTGAGAGAGAGTGGTAGACTAAAAGAGGCGGAGATACAGTCAGAACGAAAGGCAGAAAATAGAGAGGAAGAGGAAAACAGTAGTGAGGCAGACAGGGAGAAGGAGTCTGAGACAGAGGCAGAAACAAGGAGATGAATTTAAAGACAGAATGGGGGACACTGAAGAGAGACAGAGAGAGAAACAGAGAGAGAGTGGTACAGAGAGAAAACGGTTCAGGAAGAGAGAAGCAGACATAGATTGAAAGGGACAGAAAAGTAGGAGACAAAAGAGAGGCATACAGAGAGGAGAAAGAGAGAAACTCTGAGAAAGAGACAGAGACAGATTCAGAGAGAGACTAAGGAAGGCAGAAAGAGACAGAGTGAGAGAGCTTGAGAGAAAGAAACAGAAAATTCAATTAAATAGTACAAGATAGAAGGAGACAGAGACAGAGAGAGAGAGACCGACAGATGTAGAGAGGGACAGAGTGCGAAGAAGACAGAGAGAGGGGCAATTTGGGGGGGGGGGGGGTGGGGTGAAGCTTAAAAAGGCAGAATGAGAGGGAGGCTGGGGGAGAGGTAGAGAAATGGATAGATTTAGATGCAGAGAGGGATGAAGGCTAAAAGAAGTGAGACAGAGATACAAGAAGGAACAGAGAGAGAGAAATGGAAGCAGAGGTAGAGACAGAAGGATAGATTTAAAGAGGGGAGGTGAAATCTAAAATGAAATGGCTGGGAGAAAATGTCAGACAGATACATGGAGTGACAAAAAGAGGAGACAGTGAGACACAGGAAGAGAGATGCAAAGGTTTTAAGAGCGAGTGAGGGAGTCCAAAAGAGAGACAGAGAGACC
>NW_026728191.1:30000-35000 GCF_030684315.1 Stegostoma tigrinum | reverse complement strand
TGTGTGTGTGTGTGTGGGAGAGAGAGTTGACGCGGGAATGGACTACTTGACCCTCCGACCTCAGTTGGGTCGACGTCACCAGGGTCTCCGAGCTCTTCCCCGGCCCTTCTGCTGGGAAATGTGCCGTTTGGATTGGTCGCCGCAGATCACGTGGTCCCGTTTTGGGGGCTGGGACGTGGGCTTCGGCTGTCAAGTGTATATCCATGGGCAGTGTATGACTGGCTGCGTCAGCGCATCTGACGGGCAGCTCATTTGGAGAAATGGTGTCCCTCTTCCTCCAAGTTTCCACATCTGGTTTTGAGTTGTCGGGGTGGGTGGGAGTTGGGCAGAGGGTAGGCAACTGCGGGGTGGAGGGAGGGGGGAGCCGCGTATGTGTGCGAGAGAGGGACAGCGTGTGTGTGAGAGAGAAAGGGGCAGGGTGAATGCGTGTGACAGAGTGTGTGCGAAAGAGAGCCAGAGAGTTCGTGAGTGCGTGTGACGGAGAGTGTGCGCTCGGACCTTTGTGCCAAGGTGTGTGTGTGTGTGTGTGCCTGTGAATATTTTGTGGGGAGCGGGCGTGTGACCCCACCCCCGAGCGAAGCTCCCTGACGCTTGACCCTTTTTCCGAGCCAACGTCCCCCCAGACCGCGACCATTCATCAGGGCCCGGACTTAACCCAGGAAGGAACTGAATCCGGTGCAGCATCGCCCGCCCCTCTGCACTCACTACGGGGTTAGGCCAGGCACAGGGCGCGCTCGCTTTCATTGGCCGGTCTCTCAGCTTGAACTGGATGCCGCCCTCCCGGGAGTCGGTGAGTTTCTCTCTCTCTCTCCTTCTCTTGTCCTGGTGTTGCGTCTTGTGTCGGGGGTGAGGGGGAGTGGTGGGGGGAGAGATGTTGGATCAATGTGGTTGATGAATCGGCTTCAGGTTGGGCATGAGGTTGGTGGGCAGGGGTGGTCTTCCTGGCCAATCACGAGAGTTACTTACGGTCCCTTCGTCCGGGGAGGGAGAGTGAATGCACTGAAAGGGAGGTAGCAAGAACGGTAGACACACTGGCGTCAGAGTGGAGCTGGAGGAGCACAGCAGGCCAGGCGGCACCAGAAGGGTAGACACACTGGCGTCAGAGTGGAGCTGGAGGAGCACAGCAGGCCAGGCGGCACCAGAAGGGTAGACACACTGGCGTCAGAGTGGAGCTGGAGGAGCACAGCAGGCCAGGCGGCACCAGAAGGACTGGAAAGTCGACGTTTCGGTTCGGGGCCCTTCTTCAGGACTGGGGAGGGGGGAGGGAGCTCGGAAATGGATAGTACGGGGGAGGGCTGGGGCTGGGGAAGGCAGGGAGGAGATGGTGGGGAGGAGGTCAGACCCGCACCTTTCGCCAGAACCCATCACCTCCCCGAAAAATGACACAACACCAGTGGGAGCCCCGCCCCTCTCGGCCCCGTGACCACGTCGTCATCAGCACCTTCCCACCCCAAGACGTCGCAGGTCATATCCGGTTGCTGCCCGGGCCGAGGAGGAGGGGGGCGTGGTGAAGTCATGCCCCCGTCAGCCAATCAGCTCCGGCCACTTCCTTGCACGTGATATGGAGGTTGCGGGTGTTGGACTGGGGTGGACGAGGCTGTAGTCCAAGTGGCTTATTTGGAGACTCAGGTAAAATATCGAAGGGTCACACCACTGATGAGGATGTATTAAATAAGCCTAACGTGCTGTTAAATCTTTAATCAGTTAGAATTGATTAATATGTAATTGATGAATGTCTATGTATAAATCTCCGAGTTCCTTCCATCCTTGGATCTTTAACGTGTAAGTTCGGTGTCCGATACTCCCTCCCTCACCGACACCTGAAGAAGGAGGCTCTGAAAGCTGTGATCAGACCGGAGTGTAATGCAGACAAGTGTGAGGTGATGCACTTTGGTAGGAGTAACCAGAAGGCAAAGTACAGGGCTAATGGTAAGATTCTTAGTAGTGTAGATGAGCAGAGAGATCTCGGTGTCCATGTACACAGATCCTTGAAAGTTGCCACCCAGGTTGACAGGGCTGTTAAGAAGGCATACAGTGTTTTAGCTTTTATTAATAGAGGGATCGAGTTCCGGAACCAAGAGGTTATGCTGCAGCTGTACAAAACTCTGGTGCGGCCGCACTTGGAGTATTGTGTACAGTTCTGGTCACCGCATTATAAGAAGGATGTGGAAGCTTTGGAAAGGGTGCGGAGGAGATTTACTAGGATGTTGCCTGGTATGGAGGGAAGGTCTTACGAGGAAAGGCTGAGGGACCTGAGACTGTTTTCATTAGAGAGAAGAAGGTTGAGAGGTGACTTAATAGAAACATATAAAATAATCAGAGGGTTAGATAGGGTGGATAGGGAGAGCCTTTTTCCTCGGATGGTGACGGCGAGCACGAGGGGGCATAGCTTTAAATTGAGGGGTGAAAGATATAGGACAGATGTCAGAGGTAGTTTCTTTACTCAGAGAGTAGTAAGGGAATGGAACGCTTTGCCTGCAACGGTAGTAGATTCGCCAACATTAGGTACATTTAAGTCGTCATTGGATAAGCATATGGACATACATGGAATAGCGTAGGTTAGATGGGCTTGAGATCGGTATGACAGGTCGGCACAACATCGAGGGCCGAAGGGCCTGTACTGTGCTGTAATGTTCTATGTTCTATAATGGGAACGGCAGATGTTGGAGAATCCAAGATAACAAAGTGTGGGGCTGGATGAACACAGCAGGCCAAGCAGCATCTTGGGAGCACAAAAGCTGATGTTTTGGGCCTAGACCCTTCATCAGAGGATCTCTGATGAAGGGTCTAGGCCCGAAACGTCAGCTTTTGTGCTCCTAAGATGCTGCTTGGCCTGCTGTGTTCATCCAGCCCCACACTTTGTTATCTAAGGCTCTGAAAGCTTGTGCTTTCACACACACCTGTTGGGCTATAACCTTGTGTCGTCTGATTTCTGACCACTTCCTATCCAATAGATTGTCTGCTCCTCCCTGTCACCCTCGCACCTCTCTCTTCCCCTCCTACTCACCAACCTCCTTCTCTCATCTTCTTTCACCCCTCCATTTGCTCTTCCACACCTTGCCCACGCCATCCCATCCCCATTCCCAGCCATCACCAGCTACCCAGTCTTTCCTCTCAGACTCTGCCATCCACTAGGGTTTGTGAAACAATTAGATCTTATAACATCAACTCAGGAAAATGGAGGAAAAGAGGGACATAAACTAAAAGGCAAAGAGATGCACAGAAAGTGAGAGAGAGGCAGACAGACATATGCAAAATGAGAGAGACAGAGAGTGAGAAAGACACAGAGAGATACATACACAGAGAAAAAGAGAGACAGAGAGAAAAAAAGCTAAAGGGACCAGAAAATGCAGATGCTGCAAATCAGAAACAGAAACTGAAATTGATGGGAAGACTCGGTAGGTCAGGCAGTATCTGTGGAGGGAAAGACAGAGAAAGCAGAGTTAATGTTTTGGGTCCAGTGACTCTTCTTCTGTTTTCTCTCCAAAAAGATGAAGAGTAAGGGATAATTCTGTGTGTGTGTGTGTGTGTGTGTGTGTGTGTGTGTATTAAAGAGAGATGAAATGGTGGAGTGAGAGTGGGACAGAGAAGAGATATAGTCAGAGAGATGTGCAACATAATAAAGAGACCCTTTGGTGCAAATCATCCATGATTATCAGGCTTCCAAATTAATCTAGTCCTATTTGCTCGTGTTTGGCCCATACCGCTCTAACCCCTGTACTGGGCCTTTTCAATGTTGTAATGTATCAGCCTTTACCACCTCCTCCATCATTCCATACGCACGCACCCTCTGCGTGGAAAAGTTGCCCTTTTACATCTCTAGGAAGTTGTTTCTGTTAGGCAGGGAGACTCGGACCCATGGGCACAGCCTTAAAATTAGAGGGGATAAATTTAATATGGAAATGAGACAACATTTCTTCAGCCAGAGAGTGGTGGGCTTGTGGAATTCATTGCCGCAGAGTGCAGTGGAGGCCGGGACGTTGGATGCCTTCAAGGCAGAGATCAAACAAATTCTTGATCTCAAAAGGAATCAAGGGCTACGTGGAGAGTGCAGGGAAGTGGTGTTGAAATGCCCATCAGCCATGATTTAAATGGCAGAGTGGACTTGATGGGCCGAATGGCCTTACTTCCACTCCTATGCCTTATGGTCTTATGGTCTTTAAAATCTTGCCCTCCCACCTTAAACTTATGCCCTCTAATTTTGGACTCCCCTAACCTAGAGGAAAGACCTGAGCTATTCACCTTTCTGTGCCCCTCGTGACTTTACAAACTTCTGTAAGAGCAACAGAAAGTCAGGGAGATGAGGAGGAAGAGAGGGAGACGCATAGAGAGCTTGTGGCAGAGGGAGATTGAGGGCGGGGGGAGAATGAGGGATCACGCTGAATGACAATGAGAAGCAGAGAGAGATGGTCAGAAAGAAACAGACAGAGAAGTGCTGCACTTACATCATTGTCATGTTTGTAGTAACAGATGAATGTTGTAAAGGTCTTAGAGTATGAATACAGTGTAGAAGTAGGACTTTTGGCTCATCTAGTTCACACCAACCCTCTAAATAGCATCTCACCTGGTCCAACTCCCTCTGCCCTATCCTTTGTAACCCTGCAGATGAGGGACCTTGTCAAGTTCTTCAGTGAAGTCCATGTAGACAACATCTGCTGCCTTACCCTCATCAATCACCTTTGTCACTTCCTCAAAAAGAACCCAACAACTTTGTGAGATAAGTCTGCCCCTGCATAAAACCACGTGGGCCATCTCCGATAAGTCTAATCCCCAATCCTGTCCCTCAGGATCTTCTCCAATAGTTTCCCTGCCACTGATGTGAAGCTCAGGGTTGTGGTAGAGCTTGAGGTTGGAGGTGGATGTGTGAGTAGGCTGTGGCAGACGGTGGAGTGTGCACCTGAGTGAGAGCGATAGCTACAGACGGAACACCCGCTGAGGGTGAATGCTTTGTGCTGTTGCTGGTTTGGCCTGTTTCAGTTTTAATTTCGATTTCGTTTTGC